>NC_069088.1:11596840-11759992 GCF_947172395.1 Bicyclus anynana
GTAATTTTAAAATACTTGTGAAAAGTGTGCACATATAACTTAAGAATAATTTTAATAAAACATTCGAGATTCGAATATGTATAGGTAATATATTAGATTCTAATAGTTTGCCTTGTGTATTTTATGGAAAAGGATTTAAGTCTAAAATGTATTAACAGTGATGCAATTTTTCACCAATTTGATTTCGTTCATGAAGCAAATAGGAACAAAATAAAAATAATAGAAACACCTTCAAGGCAAGCATGAATATTGTAATGTTCTACTATATTGTGCACGCCAATGTTAGACATTTTTGTTTTTTAGCACGCATCATAACATTGTTGTCATAATGTGACACAATTTATATTTTCTTAATCCCAGATCTTGTATGATAACTTTTAGGGCCTTATCATACTAGCGGTTTGCCAGTGGTTGGAAAGCGGAGCGGGCGCAAAGGCGTGGCGGATTCGCAACGTATTCGTCGCGGTTTTGTAGCGAATTAATCACGTACAGTACATTCAGTAACAAAATGGATTCTGACGCGAAATACAGCTGTTTTATTTTTAAAAAAAAACACAGATTTCTAGTTAAAAAAACTATAGCTTATTTTTTTTATTTTTCTTTCCAAACCAAGAAATCATAGCAGATTAATTTTTTGTCGACTAGTTAATATTTATAGTTCGTTATGATGATGGGCCTAAGATTTGAAAAGATCGTAAATTTTGCATACGATTTTGATTACACGATCGTACATCGTACAAGATATTAATGGTTGCGAGCCCGCTCCGGTTTGAAAACGCTTGCTATCCGCTAGTGTGATACTGTGTTAACAGTGGTTAATTACGTTTACATTAATTAATAAAGACAGAATATAATATTTACCTGGCATGTTTATTTGCGTCTGTAAATTTTTCAGGTATTAAACTTAGGAATTGTTCAATTTTGTCCCATACCATTGGTTCCTTTGGTATCTATAATTAAAAATTACTATTTTATTTTAAATTTACATAAAAAATAAATTATAATTTTCAAGCTAGTTAAAGCATAGGGGTTCGCTAAATCGCTTAGCGGTACATCTTAGTCGGTAGGGTGGTAACTAGGCACACCACCAAAGCCTCCCAACCAGCCAGACCTGGACCAAGAACTTCAATCGGCCCAGCTGGGGACCGAACCCAGGAGTTCCATGATATAATTCCACTGCGCATACCAATGCGCCACTGTGCCATAAAGCAGATAATTTTCAGTGGAAAAAATAATGTAACTAAGTTTATTCATTTTTATCTGTAGAATAAAGTTAGAACAAACATTGATAAGGTAATCATATATGTAATATGACAATTGTGTTGTAATACACATGTATTTCTTTTTAATCTTATCTAAGCAGAGTATTGACAAAATTATCTAATTATAAATTCTTGATGTATGAGAAACATAGTTTGTCAGTCAGTTATCCCTTTTAAAACAGATGATAAACATACTTTATTGTCATCAAATAGATAATAAACCAGATGATAGCCATATCCAATTGAAAAATTGTCCCGCCAGAAGTAATTTAAATCTATTTGTTAAGTACCTATTCTTTTGAAGGGTGATACTGATTGGTTAATACTTTTTACATTAGGTTGATTTAGTTCAACAAATAACTATAAATTATAGGTACCTATGTACTTAATTTACTTTATAACATTGAATTGAGAAAGTGATTTAATTGCATAAATAAATTAATCAAATTTCAAGACCTTTTTTGACCAAGAAATTTTTTAATGAATGCTATAATTTTTGTTTTGCTGGGAGCAACTATCATAGGTAGGTATTTATTCTAACAAACCAAAAAGAAATATTTTTCTTATATTCTGATCTATGAAGGTTTACAAAATATATTTTAAGCCTTATTGTAAAATACAAATTCAAATTAGGCATGTGTAATAACTTTTGCATAATAGCATCAAAAGAAATATGGTCCTTTCATATTGTTATATTCAATTTTGACAGTATAACAATATTTAAGAAAACCATTCAAGTTGTGACATATACTTTTAAATTACCTCTTCACCCAGTTGTATTTTGTGCATTTTAGCCATCTGTCGAGCCACAAGACGTGATATCCTTACATCAGTTACTGTCTCTGTGGTTAGAGTTACACCAGGGTAATACTCATAGGATAAACCATTTTTAAATACACCATAGATTTTTGGTGCCAATCCAGCTTTGTTAAGCACTGTTATGTTCCTAAAATAATAAATTAAATGTAATAGACACCATTATAGCTTGGCAAGTTCGTTCGTAACACTTCCGAGCGTCCGCGCGGTTCGGGAGGGGAGTAGCAATGCCTCCATGTAATGCAACTTCATACCCGCGCAGTCCTTCCCCTCCCGTCGCCCGCATATCATGGGAGTGTCATCAACGAACTTGCCAGACTATAGTAGAAGAATTTTGAAGAAGGTTCAAATCTGAATATAAAAAATCTGAAACAGTGAGCTGAATATAGATTGTTAACGATGATGAATAATGAGACACCATTAACCACACTACTTGTATTATAAAGATTTATTAATGTCTATTGTCATCATCATCATCAATATTGTTTTTAGTGACATCCTATGTAAAAAAAAGCATATGTGTCAAATTGAGAACCTCCTCCTTTCTTTTTTTTGAAGTTAGAAATAAAATAATAGGAAAAAGAGAAATATCAAAATAAAATAATAGATGAAACGAAAGAAGAAGAACTATTAAGAAAAGAAGAATAAAACTCATTTGATATACTATATTTTTTTCTAAAAATATTAAGGTATTATTAAAATATAAGGTATTATTCACAAAAATGCTTTGTGAAAATGTGTTTGTGTTTGTGACATTTTAAATGAATTCCCTTTGATGACATTATAAACAGATTCATGTCACATTTTTAGTCTAGTGTTGGTTGAACAGTGGTTTAGCTGCTGTATTAAGAGCTGTTTATTGACAATATAAAGAAAAAATACCACATTAAAACTTTTGAATCTAATTAAAAATTTCATATACAGTCTAAACTCTTTTGAAATATTTTTGTTAATGTTATTGTTTCTTTTGTTAGTATATAGTTATTGTTGATTGCTACCTGTGTTCAACATGTGCAAATGCTCTTACATTGTTTCTAGGAAATTTTAGTGATGTTGATTACTAAACGCCCTAGACACCTATGGTGTACTACCTATGTTAATTGTCAAATTCCAACTTTAAAGCTGCCACAATGGCCAGTAATAGAAGATATTAATTAAAATGTTTGTTAGTTAAACATTTCTTTATTCCCTCCAAGTAACAAAATACTATTTATAGTGAAATAAAATGCACAAGAGTTTTTTAACAGATGCTAAAAAAGCTAAAAACGCTGTTGTGTGAACAAGTACTAGGGAATGCTTTTGTTGTATTTCAACACTATTTTAACGTTTGTTAAATGCTAATGAGGGCTTAAGATTTATAGACAAACTGTACTAAATAATTTCAAACATATTTTTTGTAAAAAACCCACTGGATCAATGACCATATATTTTTTTTATAATTGTAGATAAATTAGAAAAATAAATATAAAAGTTACCTGACTTCAGCATCTCTATCAATAAGTAAATCAGTTTTGTTTCCGTATATTCTCACAAGCACAATGTTCTTATTATTTTCAGAACTATTAACAGAATCCAACTGACACGCAACTAATTTATTAGTAATTCCATCGGTAAACACCTGCAATTTTATATGATAAATAGAGCATATTTATACCAACACTACACTCAATAAATGAGAAACTATAAACGACCTTAAATTTAATGTTTCCCTGAGGCCACTCTGGTCTAATAGCAGAAAGAATTTCATAAATTCCTGTATATATATCCAACTCTTCAACTTCTACTGGAATATATTTATGACCAGCGGGATCACAAATTCGAGACATTTTTCAAATGTAATATTTGTAGACGCAGCTTGTATCGCTTGTATCTTCAACACTATTACTGACTATACTAGGTCGCGGCACATCGTATGCGCAATATTTATATGGCGATAATATTAATGTTAAATAATCATAAATTTACAGTAAGTTTAACTATCAATTTTCAACAGAAGTAGAATCTTGATTTCATTCAATTCAATGATAGTTGGTCATGTCAATTGTCAATGTCACCTGTCAAATGTCATTCTAGCTGTCAATATCACGATGGAAAAGGAATTGAAAAAAAATCAATACTATTTTATAGTCGAGTACGACCGAGTTGTGGGCGGTAAATCCAAAAATGGTCCATACTCGACTAAAATAATTATGTGGTTTGAACTATAGTATGATCATTAATCCTGCGAATTTTCTGACAGATGCTAATGTCAATTTGTAAAATAATAATACCATATTTATTGTCATAGTGATGTCCTGTTCTGTATAGGTAAAAAAATAGTACCTCACATCATTCACTCTCAAAGAGGAATTTTGAACAGAAATTTCTATCATAACGCTAAGTGACAGACGGTTGAAAGAAAAATTGTGTTAATTATGTAATTGACCAATTTTTTACCTATTTGCCCAGATCTCTGAGAGTATCACTACTTCAGATTTGAAAATTTAGAGTACCTAATGAAATTTATAATAAAACTAGCAGATGCCCGCGACTTCGTCCGCCTGAAAATCGATGTACATTTTCGACCCCGTCGCCCCTTCTATTTATATTTTCGTATGTTTTATATATAAAAACTATAAAAGCACAGCCCCGGCCGAAGGCCGGTGTAGAATAATGTGCGCGTTTTTTGTGCTTGGGTAAAATGCAAAGTCGTAGCCATCGTCGGAGGCCCTATCCAACCCCCGGCCGACGGCCGGCGTGCAATTAATTGTGTCTGCGTAAAGTGCCCAGCCGTAGGGCTACAATACGGTGAGCGGCCGAAGGCCGCGCGTTCCGTTTTCTGTGCATCGGAAAAATGCCCAGCCGTAGCCACGATCAGAGGCCATATTACAAATCCCCGCTTTTTTTTGATTGGGTAAAATGCCCAGCCGTAGTCACAGTCGAAGGCTGTATCATAAACTCCCGGCCGAAGGCCAGGCCACAATACAGTGCGCGGCTGAAGGCTACGCGTTCCGTTTTTCGTATAATAAAATTCTGAAATTGAGGTATAGCTCGCGTTTCGACCTCTAGTATGAAGTCAAACTACTGCTTGCATATTTACTGTGACATTACTTAGACTATCCACAGATTAAATACATAGAATATTCGATTACTGATCGATGTTTGGCTGTTTCGTCAAAAGAATCGATTCTTTTTATAAATTGTTTTTATTAAAAATTTGATAAAATTAAGGTTTAAATACTTTCAAATGAAACGTTACTCCATCTTTTACTAAACTACAAGTTTTTGGCCGTTTTTTAAGCCATTTAACTACACAAACCGGCATTTTTAGGGAGCTCCTTACACGACGAAAACGATTACAACAATGAAACATCTGTAGCAACAGTTTTTATAAACGCATTAGGTCATAGATTTTTGATCTTTACCAGAGGGGTAACGGTTAGCGAACCACGTACAGTTATTAATGGTCTAAGGTTTTGTTGAATGTCGTCTGTTTCTGTGGTGGTCTGTATAAATATGTTCCTTGTATTAATCTGTGATCTGGTGGTCTATTCCCATTATATTAATTTACTCTTTGTGGTCTGCATGCCATGGGAACTTGAAATCTTTATGAAGCAGCGCCATCTACATCCTAGATTTAAAATTCCAGGATAGTAAATTCAATTACATAAGGTGTGTATGTATTACAATGTTTTTAGAGATTTAAACCGTGTAAGTACGGAAAAAAACTGAAAAAAAAGAATTATTTATCCTTTTAATTTTGACGCGTGTGGATAATGGTGTGAATAGGAAGAATGTGTTTGTATTTCTAGAGCAAAGGGATTATTAAAGAAAGACAGTAAGTGCACATTAATTTCAAAAATGTTCCACATAGTCATTTGGCCTAGTGGTGCTAAACAAAGGTACGATCTAATAATCCTGAGTTCGAGCCCGGGTGAAAACTTTTTGTCTTTTTTTTTTGTTTTTCTCAATTGGAAATTCAGTTTAATCAAGAATTTCTCAATTCTTCAACTATTACAAAATCAAAAATCTCTCTCCTTTACAAAAATATGCATAATTATTTTTATAACATAGACGTCGGGTCTTCTCCGATCCGTGTAACACGGGGCGGGGGTACGGGCCTCGAGGCCTCCTTGCCCGGGCGTGTCGCGGGGATCTTTCTCCCCCGGTGTTTTCTTTCAACCCCTCCCGGGGTTGAGGCCAATAGGCCTACAGGTTTACTTTTGTATTTAGCACCGGTGGCCCCGCGCGAACTGCGATTTCTCGCTATGCTGCGTCGAGGCAGCAGCGGGCTCAGTTGGAGTAGAATAATAAATAATTTATAACATAATGGATATTATACTAAAAATACTGTAGCTAGTTACTAGATGGCGCTATCACAGGCGTTCCGAAAAAAGTTAGTAGCATATCTATTTCCAATAATACACTGTAATCTTTGGTGATCTGGCAGGGTTCCCAACTTAGGGGTTTTCCCCCAGATTTAGGGGGCAAATAAGTGAAATGGGATATTTTTAGGAGTCTGAAATTTTTAGGGGTATTTTCAGGGATTTTTTGCCTCTTTAATATTTTTAAATTGATGATAATTTTAATATTTCTTTCTCTACCTAGCGACTTATAACGATATATAATACGTTATTCTACAACCACTCTGAAGCAACTGGCGGCAATTTTCATCGAATAAAAAAAAATATTATATTAAATTTATTCATTGTCAACATGTATGATTTCAAAAAAATATGAATCTTCAGATAAAGACGTAATATTTTGTCTGTATTAAATATTGACTTTTGAAACATATTACATCATATTATTTCTAAATTATTATGAATTTATATTTTTAGGGGGACAACTCAATAATTAAGGCGATTTTAGGGGTTTTTGACACAAACTTTAGGGATAAATAAACTTTGGAGAGTTGGTAACACTGTGATCTGGTCAGTGGTTCAGCGGTGGAAAGAGTTACATAATAATTTTTTTCTCAATTTACGAATAGTTTAAATTCTTGAAAATGGGAAAGCATTTCGGAGAACTTGCGAAAATAAGAGGATTAATTACATATAGATTGTCACCTCATGAACAACGTGCATATGCAGGCGCTATATCTAATGGCTTACCAAACATCTTCCGCAGATTTCGTGAAAGTGTTTTCAGAGTTGCTCCAGGTATATATTTAACAATGTTGTATCAATTAAGTGTAATAGTTAGGTCCTTGCTGCTGTTTTGAGTTAGTGGCTTTAACATTTAAAAAAAAAGACAAATTTTAATTTTCGAACCAAGCACTTGTTATTTTTTTTCAACGCTCTAAGCAATAAAGCATGACGTTTTCTCGTTACTTACTCGTTGAACTTATAGAAAATTTTTAAATATAAAATCAAAATGTGATTTTTAACAACATTGGATTTATACAATCCTTTCAAAATAAATAACCAAATTGAAATATCATATTTTTAATGATATCCATGTATATCTTCACCCACCTAGGTATTTGAACATTTGTGTAAAATATTTTGCTTAAAAAATATTAATAATTTGTTAAAAGTAAATTAGGTGGTTTATTACTAATATCACATTTGTCATTGTTGGTATATCAATTAATAAATAAAGACTCATTCTGTATCATTCTTTATTCTGAGACTAACATAGAAACTATAGAAATTGACTGTATGTAAAGCTTCAAATAGTATCCTTAATAATTTTTTCATTTACATTGAACATTCTAAATAAGAGAGAGACTAGACAAATATCTTAGCATTCCATGGATTCACCGTGCATGTGGCAGGTCCATCGCGTGGTAGAGAGAAAAACACCGAGCAAAGTCCAGAACTTGTGGCTACTGGATGTAGGGTTAAGGATTTCCTTGCAATCGATCAACACTCCCCTTCTCTGCTCGTGTTGTTCTCCCTACCTATCCAAATTTGGTAATTATTATTATTATTACCGGACTCGGTCATGCTTTGTTTTGCCTCATGTACTCTTCTTTCCTATCTCTATTCTACACTACTCTACCCCTACCTTACCCCTACTCTACCCCTACCCTACCCTTCCCCTACCCTACTCCTACCCTGCTCCTACCCTACCTGGTTGTTTTATGGTTTTCCCTAAAATTATTCTATTTTTTCTCACCTTTTAAACCTTCACTATAGCTTCACGAACATTTCAAGACCAAAATAAAATAAATACATTCAGCCGTTCTCGAGTTTTAGCAAGACTAATGAACAGCATTTTATTTTTATTTATAAAGATAAATAGGTACATATTTTTAAAAGTAGACCTCATATTAAACTAAATTGGTCATCATTATTTTGGATTGTGACTATTACTTGTAGAAATCAAGTCTACTACTAATTGTTCTCTAGTTTAACATTACAAATGTATATTAGATGATTTTAAAAAAGTTTAAATACTTCACAGTGCCAAAAAATTTCTCCGACTTATGTGCAGCTGGGAAATGCAGCCAGTATTCTTGCCAACATTCCACATGTGCATTATTTGTATACCTATTAGGATTAGTTAGCTTTGGTTTTCTGTTGTATTCTTATCAACTTAAAAATTTAAAAAAAAAAAAATTACATGTATGTGTACACTCACCTTCCCTGCACAACATGTTCTCCGTGCACACTTAAACAATTTAAGATCAATAAATTACAATACCTACAAAACAGAATCACTAACGCGACTGGCAGCGTGTCGGTATCCACATTGCCTAAAAACCAACTAAACTCAAGTCATCAAATACCAACATTGATATCAATATTTATACTAACTATCATCAAATACCAATATTTATACCAACACTGATAGCTTCCCTCCACAAAAACATAAATAATGAATGTTAATACCACCCACAATCAAGCAACTTGTAACAACAGCGATAGGAATAAATAATAAATAAACATAACTAATTAAATATTTCCATTACAGCCTTTATTGTTGCATATATGATCTATGAAGGAGTGGAAAGGGAACAACACAGACTTTCAAGGAAGAATCCAGCTGATTTTGCTAATGATGTATAGATGTAATTACCAACATTAAAATATATTATGTAGAAAATTAATTAAATTATTGTATTTAATTTTTTCTAGTTTTAATGACTTCCTACTGAATGAAAAAAAATGTGATAACTTAAACGGGACGCTCAACAAGTTATAAATTAAACCTGCTGATATATGCATAAAGTGAAGCTAAACAGAGTGGCACCGTAACGCGTTACGTTACGAAGCAATTTAACCTCCCGTTTATTCATCAATGCACTTACAATAGCATCTGAATTACAGGGAACTCGGACGACTTAAAAGCGAAACCCTAGTAGCCTAGTAGAGAATACTCCAAGGTAACGGTAAGGTGGTAGTATGTCTGTTCTGTTGACAGTGAAATTAATGTCATATTTAAAATAATATTTTTCTTTTTTACGTATTCATCCTTAGTTATATAGTATTCATCACTCTATGATTATTGTTCTCTGTACCTTTATTAGTCGTCTGTGCTCTGTACTCCTTCATATTTTGACGTTTGTGTTGTGTTGATAACCGGTGTCAGCTTCCGATTCCGTTTGGCGTTCCGTTATACGAAATATGTTCCTTGGTTATATGTAGTATCTATTAATCTGTGGTTGTACGTGTTGTACTCTGTGAGTAAAATAAACTTACTGCAACGTTTACAATTTTTCATTTTGATTTTATTAATAATATTAATAAAGTTCTCACTTGACACTTCTTAGTGGGCTTAATTAATTTAATTAATATTTATAAATTACTAGTCACAAGTAATGCATAATACAATATTGCTAAACCCCAATAAAATTCTTTAGTGCCTACAAATCTACAGGTAAGAATATTTCACATTATTTTCATTAATTTATTAGTTACTTTTCATTTTATAAGAATCAGCTATTAAATATATTTACATTATATATTTGTACTTTTATTTTAGTATTCCATTACTTAGTGCTATTTAATTGTAATCTACTTTAATTGAAATTTGTGAAGTTTTTTTTTGAAATATAAATTGAAATTTTTTTATTGAATTGTAATATTATAATTGTATAATTTGTAACAGGTAACGGGAAAATTGCATGGTTCTTGATTTGTTGTATGCCTTGCCATTCTGTTTACTTTTTTTGTTATTATTGTCTAGTGGTATTAAACAGTGTGTAGTTCCTATGAAGTCAATAGATGACATCAATCTCCAGGAGAAAGCGGCGACACACGACAAAATTGGCCAAGAAGAAATTGGCCAAGAAAAAGAAATTAGTCAAGAAGAAGAAACAGTGACTGCAGAAACACAATTACAAGAAAAGGATATGGATAGTGTATCAAAAAAATCTCAAAATTATTCTCCTAATAAAAGAGTAAAATATGGTGAGTTAAACATGATTATTTTTAAATAATATTTTAACTTAACTTAGTGGTAATTACCAAACCACCTGTAGGAATTAATAGTTTGAATATAGGTTTTGTTGAGTTATTACTAATATAATTTTACAATTACATTTTTACTGATGATATCGATAATAATCAACTGATAAGTAATTTTGTACACTATCCCTATCATCTAATTAATGGAAAATGTAACATATTGTTTGTAAACTGTGATAAGATAATTAAATTTTTTAATTGAGTTTCTTTTTATTATGCAATTTGTTTATTATAGATAGTAAATTCTTGAGGAAAGTGTTACAGCAGATATTATGTATCAAGTTTAGAATGCTTAAGAAAAGACACCCGGTTTCAACTGTTCACATGGGAATACTAGGCTAAAATTAATTAATAGTTAATCTTTGTAAATAAAATTTAAATTATAAACTCTAAACTTTATTGACTGAAATTTTAAATAGATTAAACACAGCTTTAATACATAGACCATTTTCTATCCTACAAAAGACACAATTTTGGCAGGTTATGTATAAAACTAGAATTCAAACTGAAAAGTCATGGATATCTGCTAGTTTTTTACAAACAGCTGTTATTGTAGTATTTAAAATGAATATGTTAGATAATAACTAATTTTTTTTTCAGGATATATTAAATATGTTAGTCTTGCCATATTGACTATCCAAAATGCAGCATTAGGTTTAAGTATGAGATATTCACGTACAAGACAAGTTGAAATGTTTGCACCGACAGCAGGTACAAATTACTTTTGATTAAGTTCTTATATCATGGTCTATTTCTTCATTGTGTATATTGCCATGCTTCTCAAACTTCTATGGGAGATCCAATCTCTAGCAGGTTTCAAAACACATTTTATCATTTAAAGGAAAATTCACTATATTGCATTTTAAAATTTAATTTGGAGTGTATATTTTCTTTTGTAATTTCAGCTGTAGTTGTAGCAGAAGTACTAAAGTTAGCCATATGTTTTGTACTTGTAATGAAAGAATCAGGGGGTTTGCAAAGTGGACTCCGGACCATGTACACTACAGTCATATTAAATATTAAGGATACTCTCCGTGTTTGTGTACCATCATTTTTGTATGTAATACAAAACAATTTATTGTATGTATCAGTGTCCAATTTAGATGCAGCTACATATCAGGTACTTTCACTTATCTTTAAACTATATCTAAATACCTATTCATAATTATCAGGATTATTTGGCACACTGCTGAGGTCGAGTCTTCTCTCTGAATGAGAGGGGTTCACCAATAGTCCACCCACGCTGGCCCATTGAAGATTGGCTGACGCAATGCTAAGACTTAAGAAAATTTTCTTGTATGCAGGTGTCCTCGTGATGTTTGTCCTTCACCATTTAAGACACGTGATATTTAATTTCATAAAATGCACACATCTGAAAAGTTGGAGGTACTTGCCCCGGACCCAATTCAAAACCACATCCTCCAGTATTGGGTCAGAGGTCATATCTGCTGGGCTATCACGGCTTTACTACCTATTTATATTTGTTGATTATTTTGTACATGTATTTTTAACCAACTTTTAAAAAAATCAGGAGGTTCTCAATTCAAGAGTATGTATATGGTTTTGAAACCAGTCTTCTTTAGTCAGGGCATTTTTCGCTCTTGGCCAGGTGGTGTTGTCCATTGCGCTTGTACCAGTCTATTGCAGTGCAAAAATTCATCCAGATCTGTTCGACTGTTAAGCTGTAAATGAGTAGCAAACATTTTATTTGTGAGCAAAGTTTTAATTTTCCCTTCTGTAAGAAACCTCTTGAAGTATTAAAAAAACAAGATGATTGGAATCACTTAAGTCGTTCTTAAGTTATGCCAAGACCAAGGAAAATGTACTAAATTAAAAATAAATCTAAAGACTTAGGGGTTGTATGATTCCTCAGAATCTGTTTAAATTGGTAAAGTATTGCCATTATACTATTTATTTTTTAGTACATAGTATAATATTTCTATTTCTTTTAAATATAAAAAGTAGGTAGTTAATTTAAAGTTTTAATATTATTGTAGATACTTGTCTTTTTGAAATTTAAATTATAATATCTAAAATTAAAAAATATTTATACCTACCATAGAATATTCAAACATTTATTTTCTTCCAGATAACATATCAACTTAAGATACTTACAACTGCATTTTTTGCAGTATTAGTTTTAAAGAGAAGATTAAAAAAATGGCAATGGGGTGCTCTGGCATTGTTAGTGGCTGGTGTTATATTAGTGCAATTGACACCCAGTGGGGAGAATGAAACTAAACCTTCAGAAAACTTGGGCAAGCAATCAAAGTTGCTTGGTTTTGGAGCAGCCCTTGCAGCCTGTTTTATATCTGGCTTTGCTGGCATATATTTTGAAAAAGTTCTCAAGGAATCTGACATATCGGTAAGCTTCAATTATTACTCATTGTAAAGAAGTGATTTGCTTTGAAATAAAATACTGAACTGCATACTCATAATCAATAACAATAAACAAATTTTTAAATAATAAATATGTTTTCTCTAGTGCTCATAATTATTTATATTATCATGGACAGATAGGCAGACAGACAGAGATTACACATGCTTTTTGTCTGTCTGCCTGTCTGTCCGGACTAATCTGTGGAACTGCTGAACCAATTTAAACAGGAGTTTTACTGGTAAACATAACATTAGAGCAACATGCCATTTTTATACCCAAAAATGTTCCAACAACATATTTATGGTTGCAGATTATCTTAAGAGTTATTATATGTATAAAATCGCTTTAGTTATTCAATTACCCAAATGTTTTATGACAATAATTATTCAGTCTTTATAATTCACCTATTATATTAGAAGGACGCACAATCATGTAAAAAATTTCACTTAAAAACTGGCCAATTTTGCTTTGAGAGTTTTAGAATTATTGGTATAGAAAATTATACCTAACGGCTTTTAAATATAGTCCAATATTTAATAAAATCCCAAATTCAGAGCAAATTCAATTAAGTATTGAGTTTCAGGTTAAATTTGCAAATGCGACTACTTGAATTGAGTGTGTTTGGCACTCATTGAGTGGGTACGGTTTTTGGTTGCTGATTGTGCATCCACTTTAATAGGAGATTGATGGTCTTTATATTAAAGAATAATAAATCGAAACCCTCCATACTTCTTTAGTCTTATAGCATAAAGGTATAATCTTAATTTTTGTCTACAGGTATGGATGAGAAACGTACAGCTAAGTTTGGCATCTATACCTTTTGGAATAATTACACATGTTATAAAAACTGGTACAATCACAGATTTGATGAAAGGCTTTGATGGATATGTATGGTATTTGGTTGCACTTAATGCAGCTGGTGGTCTTTTAGTTGCAGTTGTAGTTAAATATGCTGATAATATCCTGAAAGGATTTGCGACTTCTGTAGCCATCATTATATCGTGTGTAGCTTCAATATACATATTTGACTTTCATATAACAATACAGTTTGCTGCTGGAGCTGTACTTGTTATAGGATCTATCTTCCTATATGGCTATGTGCCCAAGAAACCAGAAACGCGAACATCATTGAGTGTATGATCATTTTGTCACAATTTTAAAAGCTATTAGTATAAGTAAATAGAATTTGCCAGTATGTGCTTAATATATTAGTTAATAATTATTAAAAGTATTTTTAATACTCGAGGATAATTATGTATTATTTTCATGATCTTTGAATGTATTCATTTATCTTATATTATTGAATTTTTTTTTACAAATATTTTTATACATATTAAGATATACTTAAATATATTCCAAGTATTTTTACAACCTGCTTGTTTTATTTTTATCCAATATATTTAATATACAATGCAGTATATAATTGATCAAATAGTAACTTGTTTTGTTTTTATGTCAATAAAATTTTGTAGCTAATGATTTTGGGACTTTGGTAATTCCTTTTATTTCGTTTTAGACTTTATGGTAAATTCTTCTATTACTTACTTTATTTGTGATAACCAAGGGATTTTGGTAAAACCTTTTAATTATTGATTTAAATACTAATTTATTTGAATACATTAATTATTATTAGTAATTATGATATATATAATTACATTCTATAACAATTAACATAAAAAACAAAAATTATTGAATTTCATTCTAGGTCATATGGTATTGGACACAAGCAGGAAAAATTATATGTGGTATTCGCCAGCACTAAGCAGTATAGAGGCATAGATCAAGTGACATTGATAAATAATGTAAATGTAATTTATGTAATTAGATTAAATCTATAATTAAAACCCATTAGTTCAGGTCACTAGTATCTATTGTTACTAAAAATTAAAAATATTACTAAAAAGAATTGATAATTTTTCTCTTCCTCATTCCTTCCAACCAATTCTCCAATTGCTGTTTTGCAGTTAATGGGTTCCTTTTAAAATAGTCTTCAGGTGGTTTTCCTTCTTCTAGGCGTACAAAGTAGTGACTATACTGATAACGAACTTCACCTAATCTGGCTCTTGCATGTCTTCTTATCCCTTTAATATGAACACCTTTGCCAGAAAATGATTCCGCTAAAACATTAAAATATTTTTTGTATTAAGTTATGCTCCCAATTTAATCAAGCTATTCATTACAATAATAAATGCAGAGGTTTAGTAAGATGTGCTATATGTAAGAATGCCTGAAAAACAGAATTCTTTATCATAAGTTAATCCTTAACAAATATATCACTGGCTTGGTACCTCCTTTAAAGTGGTCAGTAGGTAGAAAATATGTGAGTATGTTTATGTTTTGAAGTTGGTTAACTTAACATAATATAGTTCACACCAAATTTTGAGTCCACTCTGATGTTGTAACATATCAAACTTTGCTATTATTAACCTAGCTGGGATAAGGTTTTGTTTCTGTGCAACAAAATGCCTGATGTTCAGAGCAGACTAGGCACAACATACACACAAAAGAATGTTATTATTATAATCACACTATTTAAGACGTTAATTTTAATTAGAACCTTCTGTTTGTGTTATTTTATATTTAATAAATAATTAAGTTTAGTCCTTTTCTTATAGTAAGAGTAGTCCTTTTCATAAAAGAAGTCCCCCAGATGTGGTGCAAATGTCTTTATGATGCACATTGTCATTGGTAATGTCTGTCTTATTGTCATTTGTGTAAGGCACTGTCAATTTAAGTTCAGTTTTTAGCCGCTAGACTTCTTTCATGAAAATGACTATACACTTAACGTATAAAAATGTACAATACCTATCCAAAGATTGCTCTTAAATTCAACATTATGTTGTTTGACAGCAAGGTCTTGTGCTTCAAGTATTGTCTCTTTTACAAAACTGGCTCCTTTCTTATTCACAAAACTGAGTTGTTTTACAGCTTCATCGACTGTCATTCCCCTAACAAAACATGCTATATACCAAAGTTTCTCATGGCTGTATTTAATGTTAGTTTTCTGATGACATATAAACTGCAACAAATAAAGTTTAATCATTTTATGAGTAGATATTTTGAAGTAAATGTTTTAGCAAAACAAGTTTACTACTACAGAGATTTGTTGTGCAGAAGTTACACATAGGTTGTACCCTAATTGATTGGTCTAAAGTTGTACTTAATAAACGAGAATCCGAAACTTTCAAACTTAAAAAATCAATTTATAAGCTTAGATAAGGTTTAATTAATTTTACACGTAATAAAATAATTATTATAAACTAAAAAAATAATAATTATGATTACTGCAGGTCTTGGATTTTCCCCTATTTCTTGAGGAGGATATATTTTTTGATTATTTTGAATAAAACTTTTAGGCAAAATAGATTTGGTCCATGCGAAATCCTGCCCTGAAGTGTGTAGGTTATTTTTCGTGTTGCATTGGAATCTTCGGGCAAACAAGTTACTTAGAAAACGATTCATCTCTGTTAAAATTAACTTTTAATATTTTCTTAATTCACCACAGTCATCACTAAATAAATTGTAAAGAGTTAAAAGAACGGCTCGAAATCAAAAATCGTTTGTTTTGACAGTATTATTTTTAATTTCAGAGGTCCATGGACCATGGTCGTGGAATCTATATCTATAAATATTACTTTGTAAAACATTTGTCTATGGAAAACACAGACCAAATAAATTAAATCTTTGGAAAGTTCAAAGCCATTTTCATTAATACGTTTATGTGTAAGATAGGAGCAATAGCAAAGCACCGATCATAAATGTGGCCAAAACGCGGAAAATAATGTACGGTCGTCAGCTAGTCTTCATAATATACAAATGCGAAAGGTCATTCTCACGAAATTTCGAAAGCCGCTTTACGCACAAAGATGAAATTTGGCAGGGAGGTAGTCCATAGTTAGTAGGTATCTGCTAATAATGAATTTTGCGATAGGGCCGGATTAAAGAGGTTACACTTCACACTTAAATAGATTCTCGGCGCCAGTTGTTTGACAGCGAGATACCGTCTGCCTATTTTATAAGTCAATGACATATACATTTTAATAATAATAATAATATTGAAGTATGTATGTCAAGGAACATATTTACTCAGGAGAAGAATACCAACCTCATACAAAAAAAGTGGCACTAAAATTACCGCCATCTGTGGAGTGCCCCCATTGAAACAATTTGCCAACGCGGGAAATTCAAAGCTAATATATTGTTTTTAAATTTTCACAGTTCAGCTTTTGTAGACGGAATAGCTTTAAAATAAATATTTTTAAAAACCATTTCGATTAATTAATTAATTTAAACAGATATTTATAAACTCTGTCAATTAATTAATTAATTTAAAAAGATTTTTAAAAATATTTATTTTAAAACCACTCCGTCCCCAAAAGCTGAACTGTGAAAATATTAAAAACAATATAATAGCACAATATTTTAGTAAAAAGTAATTGTATATAATAAATTAAACAATAGAAAGAATAACAGTTTTAAGTTGAAATGTCTTTATTATCAAATAAAAAATCTTATGCACTTAATCAATAACTAAGTAAACATCAGCACCTAAAATGTAATCTACATATATTCATTTTGCTTCTAAAACTAAATTTTATCTTTAAAGTAAAATGAAAACCAAACTAAAAATATATCTATGCATCAATTGGGTATTTGACTTCACTGAGATATTTGGGAAAATCAAGTCAATTATAACTTAACCAATTCATACATAAAAATATAGATTGTCGGGATATTTATACATATGATAAACTATGCAAACGTCACGCAGTTTCACCAGTGTAGTTCTCGTTCCCGTGGGAATACAGAGATAACAATTATGGCCTAATCCATGAAGAGATGAAGAGCCTATTCAATGCAAACAAACAAATAATCAAATTCTTCCTCTTTCTAATTAGTATAAATTTCATAAACAATAAAATTATTAGAATTTGGCTAATGAAAGTAGAAACTGAAATCACCCGCCAAATTTTAAAAAATCGGAGTAAATTCTCAAAATTATAGTGCAAATATTGGAATAACTGAGTTTAACACTTATAGTATAGGTAATAATGTATTCACAAAGAAAAACTAATTTAAATAAATTATGAAAACGCATGTTTTTTTAATTTGTTTATATGATTTTTAAATTTGGCGGGCAATTTCAGTCTCTACTTTCATTAGCCAAACTTTACAACCTAATGCGATAACATAATATTACTTTTAGGCGAGTCAATAGAGCATTTACCCTCTACCTCCTCAGAAACAGCTCTGATTTTGATGATTTTTTTTGTTCAGTTTGTTTCTTCATATTATTTGAAATCAGAAACCTTTTGGAGTGAGGATGGAACGATTTATACTATTTAACAATAGTTATGCTATTTATATAATAAATAATTAAAAAATAAACACTACCGACTTCAAAAACACAAAGTTATGCAGTAAACTAATAAGCTGAAGAAAACATTATAATATTTTATATCTACTGATTACTTTGAAGCCGGTGCCAATTGTACAATTAATGGGTAGGCAACCAATCGTACAGTTTTTTTCCACCTTAAGGATTCGAATTGTTTTCCGAAATTTATATGGGACCTACTTCGAAATAAACCCTTTACAAAAAGTAAGGAATTTTCAAAATCGGTCCACTCAGTAAAAAGTTACGCATAGCTTAACATTACAATAAATGGGAAAACAATTAATCATCTTCTATTTTCCTACTATTAGGTTTGAAATTGTTTTCCAACATTTTATGAGACTTTTAGGAATATACCCTTTCTATCAAAAAAAGAATAATCAAAATCGAACCACCCAATAAAAAGTTATGCTTGGTTTTACATTAAAATGAATGAGAAAACAATCAATCGCACATTTAGGATTGGAATTGTTTTTTAAAATTTATATGGGAGCTTTACAATCAAAATACCTTTACAATCTATAAAGAATTTACGAAATCGGATCACTTCGTTACGCATAGTTTTACAATACAATTAATGGGAAAACAACCAGTCATCTTCGTTTTTTTTAAATTTATAATGATTTGGGACCATTGTCGGAATATACCCTTTCTATTTAAAACAAAGTTATTCAAATCGGAATTCGAAGACATGCTTGGTTTTAAACTAAAACAATCAAGAATGATCAATCAAAAGAATTATCAAAATCGGACTACTCATGTTAACAGTTATTCTTGGTTTTACATTACGAAAACAGGGGATGATTGATTGTTTAACCATTAATTTTAGTATACAACCAAGTATAACTTTTTATTGAGTGGTCCGATTTTGATAATACTTTTTTATTATAAAGGGTTCATTCCGAAGATAGTCTTTTAAAGATATGAAAAAGCAATTCGAGCCCTATAGCTAGTAAACAATAGATAACTAATTGTCGGCCCATTAATTGGACCATTGGCACCGCCTTCAAAGTGATCAATAGATAGAAAATATTATAATATTTTCTTTCGTTTGTTAGTTTTCTGCATAAGTTTGTATTTTTAAAGTCGGTTGTATTTAAAAAAAAATATGTATAAATAGCATAGATATTTTTTAACAATTTAAATAATTTCGTCCACCAAAACATTTCTGATTTTAAATAACATAAAAAAAATCCTCAAAGTCGGAGCTGTTTCTGAGGACTTCCAGCATATGCTTGTTTTATTTATTATTTGATTCCATTATTTCTTTCATAAAAACGTGACATTTTTCATTATGAGAAGTACGTAAGTAAGTAAGACATAAAGAGACGAATTTTAGTATTCCAAAGAATCATGGTGCAGGTGCCTGGTCCATTGATTATATTTGTTACATCAATTGTTGTGACCTGTAATAGAAAATTTCATTTAACATGACTTTTTAAAATGCACTGAAAATAAATATTTACATAATTATATATAATAAGAATTCCTATTCTTTTCAGGGACATATCAAATTTTTAGTCTATTTTCTGCTCCATTTACAAAAAATCATTTTAGGAAGCTCAGCTGTAACCTTGAAAAGTATAGAAATATGGATATTTTGTTACATTATTTACAAGCGGACGCCCGCTACTTCGTTTATGTGGAATTCAGTTTTTCACAAACTTGCACACAAACTTAAAGAGAAATTATAATGTGTTTATTTCAGTTTTTAAAAACAAAACTGTAAGTGTATCTAGGAAACATGTAGTTCATTGTTATTAAGCAGGTCAAAACTACCTTGTTATTTCAGTAGCTAGCCCATGTGTTTTGGATCTCGAGATCCTGGTTCTGTCTTTAAGAGATACTGAGTTTTTGCTTCTGGTTACAAATTCTTAGTCTGGAGTTGGGAAGTTGGTGGTGTCACACCCCCGTGCCTCAGAGAGCATGTTAAGCCGTCGAACCCGGTCATTATCATTAACATTTCTGATAGTGATCATTAAACAATCTAATAATATCAACCTAAGCCGAATGAATAAAGCAAGTTACCTTGTGCTATTTTGCAAAAATGCCAGCAGCAACGTGGCTGCAGTAGTGTGGCTCGGGACGGGTACAGCTAGATCTTCATCTTTTATTTCTATCTCATGATATTTAACAATATATCTTCATTTTACAGCACCTGCAAAAATAAATCAGAAGTTATACATTTTACATAACTATTATTGCATGCACTGCACCTGCAAAAATAAATAAGAAGTATACATTTATGGGGTGTACGGGGGAAGCTAGTACCAGTCAGCCTCTCCAACTGCCAACATCACCTGCACGTGGTGAACCCTGCAGATTGACCGACGAGGCTCTGGCGACCGACTAATGGCGGTTTATCCATTCTGATTCAGCTAGACTTCACAAGTACCACAGACCGGTGTCAGGCAGCAGCGATACCGGTGCGAGAAGTCTAGGCCTGCGAATGACCAACCCGCATGCCCAGCGTGGTCATTTATGGGCATTACCTTGCAATGTATAGTACAACACAACAAGATCCATGCAAGAGGCCTATGTCCAGCAGTGGACGTCTATCGGCTGATAAGGTACATATTTTACATAATTATTATTGTTACCAGTTAAGAGGATAATCCCAGAGGATGTTGCTATTTCGTGATCTAAACCAGACATTTTCCTTTAGCATAGCTTACTGTCCCGTGGGAGACTAACATTCCAAAGGACCACAGTATAAAACTGAATAAATGTTATGACCTAACAAATGAACTAACTAAAATGGCTGTATGGTTAGTTTGTACGCCGTAGAGAGGTGCGAGAGGATTACCAGCAAAATCTCTCTATAATTTGCTTAGAGACCTTGGTCTCTCTAGAAGTGCAGATTTGGGTTACCAAATTTGGCAGACCTTACTACGCAGGGAGAACAACACGAGCAGAGAAGGGGAGTGTTAATCAATTGTCAAGGAATTCTTTAACCTTACGTCCATTGATCACAAGTCCAAGCTCTGCTCAGCGTTTTTCTCTCTGCCACGTGATGGACACCCACATGGTGAATCCATGAATTGGTAAGATATTCGTCTCAAAAAAATCATGTTGTACACTAAAATAATTTAGTTGAGTAGGGTGAGGCAAGCAACAATGACCGCGTGAAATACAGTTTTTCACAAATCTCCCTTGATTTTTTCAGGAATAAAAGTTAATTTTAGTGAAATTTATCAATAGTTTTTTCAAGTGATTATAATTATATACACAATACTAAAATGCAAACAAGGTCTTTTAAATTTTTCGTCTGTCTGTGTTTCTGTTTCTCTGGGATAATCTTTGGAACGGCTGAACCGATTTTAATTGGACTTTCATTGGAAGATAGAGGAAGTTATTGAGCAATATTTAGGCTACTTTTTATCCCAGAAACATGGTTCCCGCTGGATGTTCAAAACTGAACATCACACGGTTGAAATCGCGGGCGTCCGCTAGTATTATAATATTGGTTAGCCAATGTGGTTTTGGATAACGAGGTCGTGGCTTCGAATCCTGGGTCAGGCTATCAGATACTGAGTTTTTCTTTCTTCCAAGAAATTTACAGTTCTCAGCCTGGAGTTGGTAAGTTGTTTGTATTACACTCCCGCGCCTCGTCCAGGTCATTATCATTAACATCTGATAGTGATCCACAATGAATTTCACTTTATCTCCCTTATCTCACCAACCTTTATTGTAGCAGTGTGGTGGGTCTAAGCTCCCTAACCCCTTTTCTATAAGGTCTGGCTCTGTAGTGTCGTTAAAATAGGCTGATAATGATGATGAAGCAGGTTACCTTGTGCTATTTTGCAAACATGCCAGCAGCAACTGTGTGGCTCAGCACTGACTGGCACAGCTAGACCTTCATCTTCTATTTTCCTACACCTGAAAAATTAAACATAAAGAATAAATTTTATGTATTTTCACCAGTTAAAAAACAAATGAAAACTAAAATAAAAACATAGAAGTCGGTTAAAAATAATTCAGTTAAATTCTCACCTTGGAGTTTGGAAGCCTTCAATCCCGATTATTATCATTAGCATCAGATAGTGGTTATTAATTAATTGAACATTATCACCCTAAGCCCTCCAACAGCATTGGAGCAGTGTGGTGGGTCTCAGCTCCATAATCACTTTTCTATAAGGCCTGGCCCTGTAATGCCGTAAAAATAGGTTGATAATAACGATGAAGCAGGTTACCTTGTGCTATTTTGCAAACATGCCAGCAGCAACTGTGTGGCTCAGCACTGACTGGCACAGCTAGACCTTCATCTTCTATTTTGCTACACCTGAAAAATTCAACATAAAGAATAAATTTTATGTATTTTCACCAGTTAAAAAAAAAGTAAAAACTAAAATAATTTTATTAAGTGAAAAATGTGAAGAATAGATTATGAAAAAAAAACATAGACTCGAATTGAGAACCTCCTTCTTTTTTTGAAGTAGGTTAAAAATGTGAAAAAAAATCAGTTAAATTCTCATCTTGGAGTTGGGAAGCCTTTAATCCTGATTATTATCATTAGCATCAGATAGTGGTTATTAATTAATTGAACATTATCACCCTAAGCCCTCCAACAGCATTGGAGCAGTGTGGTGGGTCTCAGCTCCATAATCACTTTTCTATAAGGCCTGGCCCTGTAATGCCGTTAAAATAGGTTGATAATAACGATGAAGCAGGTTACCTTGTGCTATTTTGCAAACATGCCAGCAGCAACTGTGTGGCTCAGCACTGACTGGCACAGCTAGACCTTCATCTTCTATTTTCCTACACCTGAAAAATTAAACATAAAGAATAAATTTTATGTATTTTCACCAGTTAAAAAACAAATGAAAACTAAAATAAAAACATAGAAGTCGGTTAAAAATAATTCAGTTAAATTCTCATCTTGGAGTTTGGAAGCCTTCAATCCCGATTATTATCATTAGCATCAGATAGTGGTTATTAATTAATTGAACATTATCACCCTAAGCCCTCCAACAGCATTGGAGCAGTGTGGTGGGTCTCAGCTCCATAATCACTTTTCTATAAGGCCTGGCCCTGTACTGCCGTTAAAATAGGTTGATAATAACGATGAAGTAGGTTACCTTGTGCTATTTTGCAAACATGCCAGCAGCAACTGTGTGGCTCAGCACTGACTGGCACAGCTAGACCTTCATCTTCTATTTTGCTACACCTGAAAATTTAAACATAAAGAATAAATTTTATGTATTTTCACCAGTTAAAAAACAAATAAAAACTAAAAGAATTCTATTAAGTGAAAAATGTGAAGAATAGATTATGAAAAAAAAACATAGACTCGAATTGAGAACCTCCTTCTTTTTTTAAAATCGGTTAAAAATGTAAAAAAAAATTCAGTCAAATTCTCATCTTGGAGTTGGGAAGCCGATAGCAAAATTTCACATATTTTCACCAGGTTAAAAACAAACAAAAACTAAAAGAATTTTATTAAGTGAATAATGTGAAGAATAGATTATGAAAAATGTAAAAAAAAATCAGTTAAATTCTCGTCCTGAAGTTGGGAAACCTTTAATCCCGATTATTAACATTAGCATCAGATAGTGGTAATTAATTAATTGAACATTATCACCCTAAGCCCACCAACAGCATTGGAGCAGTGTGGTGGGTCTCAGCTCCATACCTCCTCTACTATATGGAGACAGTGATGAATGATGGATGTGTAGGATTAAAATAGCTTCTATGAAACATAACCTATTTTAACATACCTATTGCCTGGTTTCCATCTGTTAATGCTATATTTGCTAAGCATTGTGTGTTAATATTATTTTATTCTATTGTCTTCTTTTAAATTATCTTCTTGAAATTTCTTAGTCTGGCTTGCAAGTAATGCTAAATTTTGGGCTCATTTTTTGTGAGTTTGTTGGTACTGAACTTCTGCGAACATTGTTTATTTTTGAAAGCTTTGATTGCTTTTTGAGACATTGTGTAAATATTTTTTATATTAAAAACCGTCGTCATGCGGGTAAAATTCATGTGAAATTCATGTGAAGAAGCAGGATTGCTGAAAGCATTAGGTATATATTTTAATTTTAATACATAATAAACTCTTTTTATTTATCTCACTCTCTCTCTCTCTCTAACTGCTTTATTGGTTCAGTGTAACTATCATGAAATTCTGAGTTTTCTGAGAGCATTTCCTTCTTTCAAGAAACTCACAATAAAAATCTTTACTGATATGTATTCAACCCATTTTTAAATTAAATGTCTTAAATGGTGAAGCATAACATTGTGAAGAAACCTGCATAACTGAGAATTTTCTTAATTGTCTAGGTGTGTGAAGTCTGCCAATCCGCATTAGGCCAGCATGGAGGACTAAGGCCTAACCCCTCTCGTCCTGAGAAGTGACTCGTGCTCAACTATGAGCCGAAAATGGGTTGTTAATCTATACTAATATTATAAAGAGGTAAAGTTTGTAAGTTTGTCACATTTTTTAAATGGGGTAATTTTCGGAACTACTGGTCCGATTTCAAAAATTCTTTCACCAGTAGAATGCTACATTATCGGGGAGTGCTATAGGCTATATTTTATATTAGCATTATATGTATTCGCCGAGTTAACACAGTTTTTGTCATACAGGTCGGACCGAAAATCCTCTTAAACAGACTTATTCGCATGCGCTGCCTTAACCATTGTGTAAAATTGAAATTAATGTATGGAGGCTTTATGTATCTTTAAAAGTTCTACAAAAAAGTCCGCGACACCATATATCTATCTTCTATATATTAGCAGATATAGTACCTTTTGTGTTTTAAAAATTATAAATTTTATATACTTAGGTTTGCGTCATTATTT
The DNA here is from genome assembly GCF_947172395.1 of Bicyclus anynana. Lineage (NCBI taxonomy): Eukaryota > Metazoa > Arthropoda > Insecta > Lepidoptera > Nymphalidae > Bicyclus > Bicyclus anynana. The sequence goes on from NC_069088.1 coordinate 11,621,894, forward strand.
ATGCTACTTAACTTAAATCCTTATCAAAATAAATTATTTAATAATCACAAGGATATTATGGAGATAACATTTGCCCTTTATAGTATGTTAATTAGTTTTGGAGATAATACAAAATTTCTCAAAGACGCAGAAAGTCCGCTACATGACGCCCCGCGCTTTCCATTACGTGGTTCCCGTTCCTGTGTGAATATAGGAATCAAACATAGCCTATGACACTCGCAAATAACGTAGCTTTCTATTGATAAAACAATCTTTCAAATCGGTCCAGTAGATCCAAAGATTATAATTTTAGCATAGAAGTCTCTATTTTCCTTTGTCATCGCACCACGCTCATATTTTCTATTTTTTGTCTGTCTGTTTGCCTTTTTTTTGACCGGGCATCACGCTGATACTACAGAATGAATTCAAACGATACTTAAGACGATTTGAGACCATAATACGTAGAAGGATAATAGGATACTTTTTGTCGTGAAAACATAATCAGAATTGGGTGAAGTAGGGGTAGAAAGTTTGTACGGAAAGTCCTTAATTTTTTTAGTTACAAGGTATAAGTTATAAAACTTGCAAAATAGAATGTGAAATAGGGGTTGAAAGTTGACATCGATTTTTACGCGGACGAAGTCGCGGGCGTCCGCTAGTATGTATTATAAAGAGGTAAAGTTAGTGGTGTTCTAGCAGGTAAACTCTGGATCTACTGAACCAATTTTGAATATTCTTTTACCACTAGAAAGCCACGTTATTTCTGAGTATCATAGGCTATATTTTATCCGCGTATTCTCAAACTGCAGAAAGTGGGTTAATATTTATATTAACACATTACACACATCACTAACTAGTCTCAAAGTAAGCTTAGCTTGTGTTATGGGTAGTAAAAGCTCAACTGAATGAGGAATGTTCATAAATAAATTATATATACTTAATATTCTTTATAAACTCCAAGCCCACCAACCGATACTGATGAATGAAGGATTAGTAGGATTAAGTAGCATCTACAGGGTGCTCGGGAGTATTTCCCATAACTCTAGGGTAGCTCCAAGTTCTATAAGGAAAATTAATTTAAAATGTCTAAGGAACATGTGTATTAAAAAACTTTAATAAAAACAAGTCAACCGACTTCAAAAACATACTTACTAAACTAAAAAACGAAAAATAACATTATACTAAGTTCTATATATCATAATTATTATGTTCTAACTGATGATCAGTTTGAAGGTGGTGCTAGCCCAATGATGTATTAATTCAAGCCATGTAAGAATATCATAAATATTTAGGTTTTTCAGACAGTGTTCTTTCATGTAGTTCTTTCAGTAACAGCTTAAATTAAAACAACACCAGTTTAGCACAGCCTTCAAACTGATCATCAGTTAGAACATAATATGATATGAACTTAGTATAATATTATTTTTCGCTTTTTAGTTTAGCCAGTATGTTTTATGTTTTTGAAGTTGGTTGAATTTCTTTAATTAAAAATTTTTATTTTTCCATTTTTAGTGAAATCATCCTAGATATTGATCTAGCGCCAAAGGTATGTTGCTATGAGTCGTGATAAAACATTGTATTTGATTGCCTCTGACTTAGAATCAAACTAATTACTACTGGTAACCATCGAGAAGTTCCCTTAACCGTCCTTCGTCTTCATTACCAGACCCCTAATACAGTCACAACCCATCTAGGTGGAAAGTTCTCATCAATACAAATTTATCAACACATGGTAGCTACTGTGAACAATCGAGGAAATCCCTTAACTGTCCTTCGTCTTCATTACCAGACCCCTAATACAGTCACAACCTATCTAGGTGGAAAGTTCTCATCAATACAAATTTATCAACACATGGTAGCTACTGTGAACCGTTGAGGAGTTCTCTTAACTGTCCTTCGTCTTCATCACCAGAACCCTAATACAGTCACAACATATCTAGGTGGAAAGTTCTCCTCAATATAAACTAGTAGCTAAGGTAGCTCCTATAAGTGGACTTGTCAACACCAAATGTAACTTAACTATGCCTAGTTTGTTTCAGCTGATGCTATATTTATGAACAGCACCAATACATATAAATAAAATTTAAGTATATGTCTGTGATTTCAAAATAACTGTGTTTTCTCAAGTGCCTATATACAATACTGACATACAGTCATACTTCTTTAAAATGTTTATCTGTCTGTTTGTTTGAGCTAATCTCTGGAACAGCAGGGTCATTTTAATGGGACTTTTACTGGAAGATAGAGAAGATTATTGATCAACATCTACTTAATATTTAGGTGTTCGAGCCTCGCTTGACCCACTGTGAGATTACAATCTTCAAATTTTGCGTAATTGCAGTGTAAACCTCTCAATATTGAAATAAAGAGGGTAGGTAGAAATCGTTCGCGACGCCGCAATCGACGGTGAGCCGAAATAGACTCAGTACGTCTTCAAATTTTATAAAGTGTGCAGTGTTAAAATTCGTGTGTGTAAAAATCGTGATATACCTAAGGTGAGTTAACAGTGAAATCTATAAACGGTGATACTTCGTTAACGGTCTAGTTTTATGAGACATTATTCTCATCTTAGCAAATGCCCGCTCTTAGGACGGCAAGCTCGCTATATGGACCTAATAAACGTCGAGAATGAGAGACAATTCTCAACGTAGTGAATGCCCGCTCCTCGGACGGCAGACTCACTATTTAGACATACCGAATGTCTAAAATTTGTGCCACCTTGCACAAACGATGTCTCACAGCTGAGACGTCGGCTGGCCGGCCGACAAGGCAGACGACGTCTGACAGCTCAGCCGTCGTCTGGCCGGCCGACTTAATAGACGACGTCTCACAGCGTAGACGTCGGCTGGCCGGCCGACTTAGCAAGCGACGTCTCGCAGCGCAGACGTCGCCTGGCCGGCCGACATGGCAGGCGACGTCTCACGGCTCAGCCGTCGGCTGTGCGAGCGCAGACGTCGCCTGGCCGGCCGACATGGCAGGCGACGTCTCACGGCTCAGCCGTCGGCTGTGCGAGCGCAGACGTCGCCTGGCCGGCCGACATGGTAGGCGACGTTTCACGGCTCAGCTCGGCTGTACGAGCGCAGACGTCGGCTGGCCTGCCGTTATGGCAGGCGCCGGCTAGTCAGCCGACACGGCAGGCGACGTCTGAATGCCGAAGCCGTTTTGTGCAAGCATTATACTTCATGTGTCAAGGTCCTTTGACTATAGCAATGAACTTATTACGATCTTTTCAGATCATGGAACGCATAACGTTCGGAGACTTATGCCGATGTGTGCCACCCTCTGGACAAGGGGATGTTTTTTTTTAAAAGAATTATAAATACTTTGGATGAATTCTACCCACAAAACTGGAGGTCCTGGGAAGTTAGTAACGTGTCCTACCAGGATCTTTTTGGAGAAAGGATTTTATCGGATAACGAAAACAGGCTGCGTTTCGCTATACCTACTATCGAACTAGCGAAGGCTTACAGGTGCCCTAATGGGCTTAGCGAACGTAGATATAAATTATTGAAAGGAGATTTAATTTGTTCAGCCCTGATTTATTCTCCACTTTCTATTGGAAAATATCTCTTCTATCAAAAGCCACTTCCTGTCACGTCAAGAGGCCTCATCAATGTTAAGGGATGATGATGATGACTCTGTTGCCACGTCCTCCACCTCATTGAGGAAATCTAGCAAGAGGGCTTATAGTCCAGAACCAGACACAAAAACATATGTGAAGCAACAAAATTAAATCTTGAAACAGCTGACAGAAATTTCTAAGCAACACTCTGTTTTGCTAACACAAAAAAAGGGGAAATCATCCTGATTCTGATAGTTCTGATACACAAGAGGATGATGACAATTTAGAGAACGACTGGATCGCCCCCGCTCTGGGAAATTCTCTATCTCAGAAAGCTACTCCAGATGAGGAGGTACTTGATTTCTTTGACTTTGCGCCAGATATCAAGGAGTCTGAGAGCATAATAAGACACGGCGAAGAAACCTTGATCAAGCAAGGAACCCATTGCCATAGGCTTGGTGAATCGTCGTGGCAAAATATTCGGTTTACTGAAAAGTTCAAAAACAGTTCCAAGCCACACCAGTCTTTACTAGTTTGAAAGTAAATAGTTCATTAGCAAAGGTGACTCAGAGTTGGCAAACAGTCTCATTTTAAGAGAAAATGGATGCAAGTCTCGGGGCTATTTGTCATGGGCTTCTACAACAAAGAAAACATTTTCAAGACACTTATAATACTGCAAGTCCGGATGTTAAGTCGCACATCAGCAAAAACTTTCTAGCAACTGATTTTGCATTTCGTCGCACTTCCGATGCCCTCTTACAATACACTTGTGGGAAGAAAGTGGAGGTTATTCAACACCGTAGATCTGTCTACAAACCATCCAATAAGATATTACACGAACTTCTACATAACATTCCACCTTCCAACACCCATCTATTTGCCGAACCGCAATTGGGGGAATATATCAAAGAACAAGGAATCAGTCAGTTTTTTCCAGTTAAAAAACGCTCCTCCCATCACATTAACAAACAAAAATAGCAACCCAAAAACGTTAATGTTTCCAACCAGAAAGAAAAACCAAACCAAACCAAAGTTCAATGATGCCAGAACAACCAATCGTGGCTTCGCTTCAAGAAAACGCCCATCATCCACACCAGGAAAATTCAAGAGGGCGAAATATGAAGAAAATAATTAATTTTAAGTTAAAAGACACTTTTAAGCCTGGGCAGGTGAGCAATAATCCAGAAGTCTGGAAGTCCCTTGCTGCTCCAAGATCTATAGGGACTATTATTATATCTGGTATTTTATCTGGGTATAAAATACCATTCACTCGTTCTCCTCCAATGAGAAAGTTTAATTCGACAATCTGTCATCGACTTTTAGTAATATCTGGCTCAACAATAACAAAGGAATTACAAAACTATTGTATTGTGGGGTAATTGAGAAATGTTTCTCCTTTATTCCTAAGAAAGAAGTCTGACGGTTCTAAATATTTAACCTAAAATTACTTAATAACTACTTACGTCCACTAAAGTTTAATTTTATTAACCATTATAAAATTCCTCTTTGCTTACAAGATCTTGACTTTATGGTAAAAATAGATTAATCACAGGCTTATTTTCATATTCCTATCATTAAGTCGCATAGAAGGTTTCTTGCCTTTAATTTTGAGAACGTATTATATGAAATGACTTGCTTACCTTCTGGCCTGGCGACTGCTCCGTATATATTTGCTAAGATAACCAACTGGGTTGCAAATTTTTTCAGAGAAAAGGGGTTTCGAGTAATCGTATATTTAGACGATTTTCTTCTTCTTCACTCCAACCCAATAATATTATCTCAGCACAGTCAATATCTTCAAGAACCTACCTACCTACTCAAAATGGGATGGTGAATAAACTATCGAAAATCCAACCTCTCCCCTACACAAACGGTGGAAAATCTCGGAATAATCTGGAACACCAACAAAAACATGAAACATTTGCCTCCGAGAACAATCAAGAAATTCCTCAAAAACCATTGGAGGACATGGTGGCTGGTAAAGGGTCTTACTAGGGAGCATAAATTTTGCATCGTTCGTCGTCTCACTAGGAAGACTACACAGTCGTCAAATACAGATAGCGGCGAACAATCTTCCGAAAAATCAAAAACAAAAGAAATACCTGATCCCTGGGAAAGTTCTAAAGGAACTATAATGGAGGCAGAAAAACATTTCCCAGATATCCCTGATTCGTCAAAAAGAAGCTACAATATTTTTAACAACAGATGCAGCAGGGTCGGGCTGGGAAGCTACAGTGGGCAACGAAAAGATAAACGGGCTCTGGAGTCGACAGCAATCAAAAAGAGTTGTGGGCCGTACTAGAGTCATTAAAGAGAAAGGTACCCCAGTTTCAAGGTCAGACTGTAATGGTTCAAACAGACAACAGATGTGTTGTAGCCTACATAACGAAACAAGGCGGCACCAGATCCTTAACGCTCCTTCGAATTACTCAGAAAATTTTAAGTCTGGCCAAACAAATTCAGATAAATCTAATAGCAAGATACATTCCTGGGAAGTACAACGGGATCACAGACAGTTTATTCCGCTCAATAGAATTACCAGAATGGACTCTAAGTCAGAAGGCACTTCAAAAAAAAAAAAAAATATTCATGGTGATGGGGAAACCAGATGTAGATCTGTTTGCAAGTGCGAGGTCAGCGATCTTCCCCAGATATGTAAGCGAAGATGCCAGAGATCCGAACTGTCTATTCGTCGACGCGTTCAGCCGAAATTGGAACTTCAAGCTAGGTTGGCTCTTTCCTCCTCCAGCGTCAGTACCGCGGGTAATGAGACATCTAAACCGATGTTCGGACATTTATCTTCTGGTAGCCCCAAAATGGGAGAGAACGATTTGGATAGCAGAGCTATATCAGAGATCCCTAGTCCAATCGTTCACCATTCCCGATCTAGAGGAGAGCCTTCTCGACTTGAGGACCAACAAGCCACTTCCAGCAATAAAGAACATATGTTTGCAAGTCTGGAAAATACAGGCTGGTCGCAGTTACTAGAGTCCTGATCGACAGAGGACCGCAAGCTTCTAGAAATAGTCTGGGGTAAATCCACTCTTAAAACCTATAAACCGGCCTAGATGCGCTGGAAATGTTGGGCTAAAGATAATAACATTAAGATCGATGATCCATCTCCTGTAGTCTTAGCTAAATATATTTGTTATCTCCATAAACACGTTCAAATAGCGGCCAGAACTATAGCAATTCATAAGTGGGTAGTTACTACGTTTGCAAAGCCCGAAAATACGGAGTATCTAAGTAATAATTTTTTTAGTTAAACAAGCTATTTTTAAAAGTCAACCTCCCGTTCCTAAATCTCTAACGTGGGAGGTCAGTCAGCTGATGGACCATTTGAATATTTACACTTTCGATATTAATAGCTGGTTTCAAGTGTCTCGTCATACTTTGTCATTGCTACTCTTATCTTCCGGATTAAGAGAGAGTACATGATTTAACTTTACTCGATATTGGTCCTGACTGTTTTGAATCTCATGACGATCATTTGATTTTTTTGTCCAAAGTACGGATCTAAAACGGATTCGGTCAACTTTAGACAATCAGGCTGGAAATTAACTCGAAATAATATAAATAAATTAGATGTTACGTTTTGGGTAAAAAAAGTTAATTGATATTTCTACATCGCGTCGAGCCAACAGAACATCTAGTTTATTTATTACCACTAGGGTAAAGTTAAAGCTGCTGTTATTTCGGGTTGGCTTCGAACCTTGTTCAAATCATCGAACATCCTTGCTACCCCTGGCAGTTTTAGAGCTGCTGTAAACACAGATAATTGGTCCAATAGAAATTACAATTTAGACGATGTTCTCTGTCGTAGAAATTGGAGAAGTAAGGATACTTTTCTGAAAATATTACTTTAAAGAAGTTCCACAGAAAAGTCTTCCAAGTAACATTCCTTTGAGTGAATCATTTACACCCATATGAATTTATAATATATCATGAATATGTGATTTTCTCCTTCTGGCTTTTGTAAAATTTCTACTAGTTATCTAATTTAAATAGAATTCGCAATTCAAAGAGAATACATAATGTGGCAAATCAAACAATTGTATTTTAAGTTTTGTTAACTCAAATCAAATCAAAGATTAATTAAAGAAGTATTATATTATTTTTCTCAACACCACCTTATCATTTTATTTATTATACTAAAAAATCGTTCTTCACAGTACGCCTTGCCATCGCCGGCAGAATATAAACACCTCTCACAGTGGGTCAAGCGAGGCTCGAACACCTAAATATAACCGTTTTCCCCCCGAAGGGCAGAAAACGATTATTTAGGTTTCAGCCGAAGCTTGACCCACTAAATTTTCATGCCTTGCCGGCTTGTGAGAGTACTGAGTCTATTTCGGCTCACCGTCGATTGCGGCGTCGCGAACGATTTCTACCTACCCTCTTTATTTCAATATTGAGAGGTTTACACTGCAATTACGCAAAATTTGAAGATTGTAATCTCACAGTGGGTCAAGCTTCGGCTGAAACCTAAATAATCGTTTTCTGCCCTTCGGGGGGAAAACGGTTATATTTTGGCCATTACTTGTTATTTAACATAGCGTACACTCACAACCACATAGACACTGAAATACATCCATGCTCATCACACTAATATGATGAGTTCAATTGCCACAACTGGCTGTGGCGTGTAGATGCAAAGAGCTATCTACTGCATCACTGGAGAGCTGTTGCTGGTGTTATATCCCTATATCTCAGAGAGTATGATATACTATGTTGATAGGCTTGGGGTAATAAAGTTAAAATATAAAAGGATCACTATCAGGTATTAATGATAATGACTGGGATATAAGTCATTATCATTAACACCTGATAGTGACCCTTTTATAATTTAACTTTATTACCCCAAGCCTATCAACCCACATTGGAGCAGTGTGCATTTAACAGTAGGTGTTTAACTTACCTTCTTATTCTCTCTCTCTCTTGTTCTTACAGGCAAAACATCTCGTCTTTTTTAAAAATGTAGATGACAAACCATTCATAGTTCAATGTAAAATTTATTCTAAAAGTCCAATAGTCTAATCATTGATTATCTGGACATTACTGAAATTAAGAGAGTGAGTAAATTTAATTAAAAATACATAAACATACTACGCATGAAGAGACAGATGAATATCTTAACATTCCATGCAGGTGCCAGGTCCATCGCCTGGTAGAGAGAAATACTCCGAGCAGAGTCCTGGAGTTGTGACTACAGGATGTAGGGTTAAGGAATTCCTTGACAATTGATTAAACTCCCCTACTTGTGTTGTTCTCCCTGCTTAGCCAAATTTGGTAAGATCCTACTAAGAGCAGCTTTGGATACTTATTCTTCTTTCTCTCTTTCTTCTACATAGAAGTTGCTGCAGTCCTAAAGATGCCAAGGTCTTTAAACAAGTTATAGAAAGATTTTGTTGGTAATCCTCTCGCAGCTACTTCTACGGCAGACAGACTAACCACATAGCCATTTTTACTTAGTTCATTTGTTATTATTATTTATTACAAAATCTTGACAAGAACCAGGTGAGAAATATAACTAAAATGTCCGGAGGCCATCTGATGATAGAACAGATTCACAGAAGCTACATTGTCAAAAAGAAAAAAAAAATAAAATGTGCAAAGCTTAGGTCTTATAGCTAAAAGCTATTTCTTTCAAACAATCTTCAATGAAAAATGTATCTTATTATTGGCAAAAGCTTTTATAGATCAAGGCAAGAAAAATATTGCTGAAATGGCCTCCGTAGCACAGTGGAATTACTACGCAAAAGTCCTGGGTTCTATCCCCGGCTGGGCCGATTGAAGTTTTCTCTCTGGTCTATGTCTGGCTGGCTAGTTAATACCCTACTGGCAAGCGATTTAGTGTTCCGGTGAGATATTATGTAGAAACAGAAATGTGTGTGGATTTTCATCCTTTGCCTAACTAGTTATCCGCTTCCATCTTAGATTGCATCATCACTTATCATCTTATTCTATAATTATGTCAAAGAACAGATTTTTGTACAAAGTAAACTAACATACTCTTCATTAGTCTGCCTAGTGCCTAACATAATTATAAAAACTTGTAATTGTAGTTTCAAATTAACAAATTGTTCTGGTTCATCATTACATAATTATAAACTACTTATTATAGATTCAAAAATAAAACTTAAATTTTACTCTACCTGCCTTTAGTACATATACCTGTGGTTTAATATTGAACTGGTAATAGATACTTTCAAATTAGTTCATGGAATTTGCTTTTCTCAGATGTTTATTTTCATTACCATTTCATAATTAACCTTGTTGCTCCAGATTAAGCTACCTGTGATAACCAAATGAAAATCTGTTCAGTAGATCCAGAGAAGTAAACATTCAGACAGCTGCAGGTCAGACAGTTATTTGGGGTGCATTGCATCTACAAACATCACCATAATGTGTAAACCCAGCATAGTTGTATAATTGAGCACGAGTTTCATAAGAATTAGTAGGATTTTAATAATTCCCATATCTTGAGAAGACTACTAAGAAACCTAATTAACTAACTAATGTAATCATTATCTGATCAATAGCTATTATTAAAGTATTTTATTATTAGCTAAAACTTAAAGTAGGTACATACCGGAGACTAAATTTGTAGAATCAAATTTCTGTAATCTCTGTAGGGTCTTCTCTGGATCATCGGCAGGCGAAGAACCACACTCAAAGCATTTTCTTTTGTTTTTCTTCATAGTTATAGAGACACTTGAACTAACAAAGTCTTATTTTTAACATAATGAAAAACCACAACACTCAGATGAAACGCAAAAGATTTATAGATCTTCTCAACATCAAGAATGGCGAGGATATTACACAGCAGGTTGCTTAAATCCAATCCATGAAGAGGTCTTCATAAATATTAACAGGCCGTGGCAAACATTTATTTTATTATTCGTGAATTCGTGTTTTATTTGGTGAAATGACGCCATTTTCATTTTATAACATATTTATTTTTTATTAAGTAATTGGGGTTGCCACACTTCGTTTAGAAAATCTTACATATACGTTACTAAAACAATATTCAACGAGAGTGTCTCTCTATATTTTTGTAGAAGAAAAGTATTTATTCAGTTATTAAAGTCATATTTAAATCTAAAAATGTATTAGATTTATCAAAATATTATGTCAGGCGTGAGCTACTAACGATAATAATATTGCTACAACTACCAGACGGTAGAACCGTATGGATGATGACACCACAGGTCTAGCCCCCGTAGGTATAACCAAACTTTGTTCGAGAGTTGACCCGGCCTGATGTATGTATTTTGACCTTGTGTTACAGCGAGTATGAATGAGCGTTATAGGCTCTTTTCCCTCATAACTCATAAACGATCAGGCATATACTTAATGAAATACCAAGAGAATGATAATCATTTAATTAAATAATAAGTATTTATTTACAGTTTCTTAACAAAATATACTAAAAAAGTATAAAATTATTAATAAGCATGCTATATTTTGTCCATTACAATACAAGTCAAAAATTAATTTAGGTCTACAGGTGCCTCACTTCTTGTAACTGCTGATACAGATTTTTGGAAAGTTAGCATTTTTTTAAAGCATTGCCAGTAATTGAAAAAAATTCTAACTTTCATAAGCAAATACAAAAGGCATTAAGTTTTGAATTTGTACATTTTTCTTATGTGTAAAAAATTCAATTGTTTTCTTGCTAAATCTCAAGAATGTATGGGTTGATTTTGCTGATTTTGGTTTTGAAATGTTTGTCATAGTCCAGGGAAGGTTCAAACTTCAAACAGTGAGTAAAATATGTGAAATGTAGTGAAATGGTAGGATGTAGAGTAGATGTATAGTAAGGTAGGGTTGGAGTAGATGTATCAAAGGGCTAGGGTAGTGATAACCTAATTGGCATATCTAGGATTATTTCTTCCGGTGGGCCTAGCCCCCAACATCAGTCTATTATTAGTATCTTAATAGAATTCCATATTGGTAGTCCAGAATCCTAGTGTGGGCACAGGTCCATTCTAGGGTGGGCAATAATTGGTTTATTTTACTAATCTATAAAAGTACTGACAAACCCAAAGTGACAATGTTAGTCAGTAAAAACTAAAACTATAAATTTATCTCTCCAAATCAGAGCAACCAATTGCTAAAACAGAACATTCCCAAAGTAATACTTCGTAGGTAACATAGGTTCCTCAAACATATATTTTCTGTCTATCTATTGTGATGCAAGACATGTTTCTGGTTTTCCTCCTTTTTCAGTAGAACATAATACAGTTGAGCACTGCACGATGACATTTTGACTCAAAATCATGTAGCAGTTCATCAATATCATTATCAAGATCTTCACTTTGTGCCATTTTAGTTACCATGTCACTGATGAAGAATGCCCCAATAGTAGCTTCTTCATGGTTATCCTGAATGTCTATATTTATAACATGGACTGGTTGATTATATACAGATCTTTTTGAACCGAACCATTCAATCACTTGATCATACACCCTCTCTTCACATGTTATAATAACATCAAAACGTTCTGAGGTAACCTGAAACTTTTCTGGGCATGGTTTAATTCTTCTGTTTCTATCTAACATGTGTAGTAAACCATTTTGTGTATAATATGCCTTGTCTTTTTCCAATAAATCATTATAAATGTCATCGTAAGGGACACCAAATTCATAACAATTGGGTCGATCTGCTGATGCTCCCGGCAATTTGACTTTTTCTCCAGTTCCATATGATTTAACTTTGAAACCTTTCTTAGCTAGAAAGGCATGAGCTTCCATACTTCTATTCATATTTGAAGAACATACTACAGCAATATACAAATCATCCATTTTTATTATGCCCGCAAAGGTATAGGATGAATTATTATGGTTTTATGTGTAATGTATAATTTTTTTGTTTAACTAGTTCAACTCCAACATGTTTGTGAAAAGTTTTAATTGAATACACTACTGTCATATACACAAACTTGTGGAAAAGCCACAGTATTATTGAACAAATTATACAAAATTTGATTTCGTGATCTTGGCTTGCACTTGTGTGATGTTTCACGTCACAGAATAACTACTACTTCATAGTTAATTTCATGTCTGTCACTATCAAAAACTCAAACAATATGACACGTGTCAACTCGAACATGAGCTCGTCTTCCCACTCTACTCTTTGGCTCGTCTGAGGCTTAAAGTTTTAAAACCTTTGACACCTATTTAAAACGGAATGGTAGTAATCATTACGATTCGCTAACGTATTAAACCTTATTAAACTAGTACTTGTACCGAATCGTAAGTGTAAGGGCCGTGCAGACTACTTTAGTCTTTCAGTCAAGTACGAACGATTTTTATACTCCTCTATGGACTTAAAAAAGTACTCTGTGGTCTTAATTTGTCGTCTGTGAACCAAATTTATGTTCGAGTTCAGATCCGCAGTTCGGATCCGTTCCGATTCCGCTCGGCGTTCCGTTACTATCTATTAATCTGTGGTTCTGTTCATTTGACGTTTGTGCCTTGTGGTTCCGTGTTCCGTGCCGTGTTGTTGTGGACTTGTGGGTAGTTTTGTGCGTTAAAAAAATAGCTAAAGTCTATTAATTTTGTATTAAAATATTGTTTATTAAATTAAAATGTTACGTAGCCTTACCAAATGCATCGACCTTAAGCATTGTTCGCGAACTTTAGTGCCGAAATGCACATTTTTAACCAATGAATATAAATGCAACGAAGCTTGGAATGTTCAAATATCTTCACCAATACTCACGAAAGTTAACCTTAATGATTTCTACAATATATTGGAACAAAACTTCTCATCAAAAGGTGTCATAAGTGCTATTGATGTAGATATATTTGCTAATGCAGTTAAGGATCCGGCGTATCTCGATGAACTGAAAGACCTTTTGCACAAACTTCGACTTTCTGCAGAAACTGGTAATACACTGGAATCAACACATCATGCAACTATAAGAAACTATATGGAATTCGGGAACATTCCAGAATTGATTCAAATACTCAAAGACCCTCTGAATTTTGGTGTATTTCTAGATTTTTATACAGCCAATATTTTACTAGATAAACTTATTACATCTCAAAGTTATGATCATGCCTCTAACGTTGCTTCATTTATAATGCTACAAGAAGATTTTTCAAATGACATTACTAACACACTATGCCAGTATGCCAGTTACAAATATCTGTCTGAGTATAAGAGCCCAGAAAATGAACCAGTAGTTCAAGAAAATAACAAGAAAAAGGAAGAAATAAAGATTAGGATAAAATACTTAAGGAATCCATACTTTGACGATCATTTTGACATTCAAGATTTGAAAACTTTATCTGGAAAAACATTAGCTTGGATATCAAAAAAAGGCCACGACAATCTTAGTTGTAATTTACAAATTATAGGTTGGTTATTTTATCAAAAATATGAGCAATTATTGTTATTATGTAATGAATTAATAGAAAACAAAACATTTAAATTACATAATGAAGTATTAGATCTAATAAACAAGGAAATTGAAACTCAATCAGATGACACTAAAGCTGTTTTAAGTCAATGCATTGATGTTTTGAGCAATGCAGCTATTACAGAGACCAAATTGGAACATTCAATTAAAATTTCAATTGAAAATGCCATTAACAGAACACAAAATAAAGATATTGCTGCACAAAAAGAAGTAAGTATAAAATTATATTTACATGACTGTATCATCATCATCAACCCATATTCGGCTCACTGCTGAGCTCGAGTCTCCTCTCTGAATGAGAGAGGTTAGTCCAATACTCCACCACACAGGCCCAATGTGGATTGGCAGACTTCACACATGCAGATAACTAAGAAAATTTTCTGGTATGCAGGTTTCCTCAATGTTTTTCCATCACCATTCGAGACATAATATTTAATTTCTTAAAATGCACACAACTGAAAAGTTGGAGGTGTATGCCCCTGACTGGATTCAAACCCACACCCTCCGGAATTGAAGGCAGAGGTTGTATCCACTGGTCTATCACAACTCATTCATATGTATATAACCACAAAATTATCTATGAGCTGTCTGTGAGGAAACCAGAAACAACTGTAAAAGCACAAAGAAAGGCTAGCTCGACATTTCAATTGCTTTGCTAGCTCACTGGTGGTAGTGCCACAAATCAAGCATTTGCATTCAGTGGACTGCACATAACACTTCTGACAATGCATGCAATGAGGTGATGCATTTGCACAAGCTATAGTACATTTTTATATTTCATATTGCAGCCAGTAAGTCTTCTAGCTTTTTATAATTTCAACTAGCGAACCTGGTCAAGCTTTGCTTTGACTGTGCACTTCTTCTCCACCCTAACCTACAATCCCTATAGGGTTGTGAAAAATAGTTATTGGGTGATTCTTAGACATACCTGACATGCACATAAAATTTCATAAAAATTGGTCTAGCTGTTTCAGAGTTTTAGTTACAGAGAGAGTTAGGTTACAACTACAACTACACAATAATTTTATAAATGTGTCTTACGAATATGTCTTACAAATATAATGAATATGAATACTTATTTTAAAAATGTTGCAGTTATTTTCAAGATGGGAACAAATTCGTGAAGACAAACTTGAGGAGCAATCAAAACGCCTTGACAGAGCAAACCGTATGAAGAATATTTTAGAACAGCAAAAACAAATGCAAGTGGAGGAACAAAAATTATGGTTCTTTGAAAATGAAGAGCAGATTGATTTACAAATTGAGGAAAAAGAGAAACTTGAAGATACATCTGTGAAAAAGAGCACCAAGCAGAAAGATGATGAAAATTATATTCCACCTGAAATTTTACCCAAACGAAAATGAACTTAATGAAAAATTTAGACTAATATTTTGTTTCATTTAATTTTTAAATTTTGTTTCTGAAAGATGTTTGATTCATTAATTCTTTGTTTTCTTTGTAATATTCAGCGAGTAAGATGTAATGTACACACAGGCTATTTGTGTTTTAACTAACTAGAGGCAAACATATTACAACAAAGCAGAAACATAATCTTATATAATCATCATTTAATGTTTTCCCTGTTACATTTCTCTAAATATAATATTTATCATTGTCATCATCATAATCATCAACAACTCTGCTCACTGTTGAGCACTAATCTCCTCTCAGAATGAGATGGGTTAAAACTATATATGATGGGATGGCAAAATTCTTGGGGTTTCCTCATGATGTTTTTATTTCACAGTTTGAGATGTGTGATATTTAATTTCTTAAAATGCACATACTTAACTGAAAAGTTGGAGGTGTACGCCAGAGACCAGATTCGAAACTATCTTCTCGTAATCAAAGGCAGGGGTCATACCCACTAGGCATCATGGATCAATGAACTGACTGAAATGTAATTTGAAATCTAAATATAATTGAACAATATTTTTGTTGTGCTTATGTTACTCACAAACATTACACAATAGTCTTCACTTTATTACTGCTACATCCAAAGCGATCTTCCTGAAGAAGAATAACTATTCCCACAGTAGATTTGCTAACTGCAACATGTTGCATTGGTACAAAAAGCAATGTTTTTTATTATGATTGTGGACTGTATTGAAGAACTTTTTCCTTAACTCAAGAATTTCTTGCAAATGAAAAAAACAAGTAGGACGGAGAACAAAAGGGCAAATGAGCAGTTATTTAAATTTTACAGTTTTAAATAAAAAGCAGACAGTCTGTGACTCACATTCTTTATTAAAATTTAAGTGTAAGTTTGTTATTCCTATGTTTGAAACTAAATCTCAAGACCCTACTGTGTAGAACTACAGGCTCAATATTTTGTAGCCCAACCCAATAGTAGGCCGAAGAGGGGATTTTTGCAGTTACTCGAGCGCGGCAGATAAACTTATGGGAGTATACCTTGTTGTTGTTCAGTTCATGAAGTATGAGCCCTTTATATTGGTGGGTGCGTTTAGGGCAATCAAAATAAATTAACTTCAGAAATACTCAACCAGCACGTCAGATTAAGATATGATAGGTAAGTTGATAGCTTAGATAGTAGGTAAGGTGCGTGCATTTCGAAAATCTGACGATTTGACCTTAACGTAATGATATAGAAGGGTTCAAAAGTTACAAAAAAAAACCATATTTCTGTTATCGAGCCACGACCGCGGTTAATTTTTTACTTATTTTGAATGAATTAATCTCCGGATCAATCGCTCCTGTTTTCTGATGATTTCAGTAAGCCGAAGTAATAAAAATTGTTTTTAAAGTCTGCAGTTTTTTTCTCCATCGTTGAAAGCGAAAAAGTATATACTTCCTATTTCATCATCCCATTTATTCTTCCTATCATCTAATCTACCAAATCTAAGCGTTTCCAATGACGCTTGAGTCTTCTTCTAGGTACTTCTTCTTCTTAGCGTGGTCCGCTTTCGCGTGGAACCGAAGCAAAGCCACTTATGATAACAACGGGATCAATCGTTGGTCTTAGTAGTACCAATACTTATAATTACACTTTTTGCCCATAAGTTCTACTCCCGCGCAGAAACACATTTTCGGATGGCGACGTATGGACGAATAATCATAGGAACACCTTGACATTACATTCGCGTACGGAATTTTAAACATGCCGGGATCTATTCTTGGTTGATTTTACCTCTCAAGTAAGTAGACATTACAAAAATGTAAATCCAATCTTATCATATTTCAGTTTGTTTATTCTTTCAAAAAATGTTACAATAATTTAAAACTGCTATAACATATTAACTACTTACAGCTATTATATTAACTACAATAATATAAAAATAAAAAAGGAAATATACTAAAGGGGAATGCCCATCCGCAGCCCAGTCCTTCCCTAACCACCCGGAAAAGGGAATGGCCACCGGCCCAGGGAACCCAGGTATACGCCCGTATGATCGTTAGATTTGTATGTGCGCTCAAACAAAATTACTAATATCTTTGTTATTTGTACGTTTATGTTTAGAGTTAATTTATAAAAAAATGTCACATTTAATTTGAGGAAGCTAAAACTGTATGAATTTTGTACTAATTACGATAAAAGATTTTTAATAGATTTTGAAAAAAACAAGAAAACGAACAACCAAATCAATCATAAGTCTTCAAAAATATTGGAAAACTTAGGCTGTATGGTCAACGATCTTAGCTTGTCCCCAATGTGGACAAATTAAAAATGTCGTAAAACCGTTGTAGCAAACTTTTTTTAATAAAGTAATGATTTCATTATTAAAGTAGAATTATCAAGATTTAGATAGAATTATCAAGATTCAAGATACTTTATCAAAAAAAGTTTGCTACAACGATATAAGACATTTTTAATTCATCTTTAATTTCTCGACAACGGGGATAACTTAAAATCGTTGAGCATACACCGAGATTTACGATATTTACTTATATCTAAAAAAATCTTCATATTTCAACTTTAATAATGAAATCATTACTTTATGAAAAAAAAGTTTGCTACTACGTTTTATGACACTTTTAATTCATCTTTAATTTGTCCACAACGGGTTTTACGATATTTTAAAAGACCTTTGATTGGTTTGTTTGTTCGTTTTCTTGTTTGTTAAGCTTGTTGGTAACAGAAAAAATAATACAAAAAATATAGTACAGCTTCAAAAGTTACATCGCCGCTATGGTAGGTACACCGGCGGACATTTTGCCCTAGAAGAGCGATAAAAAGAATGTTTTTTTTCTTCAAGAAACATACTTTTATCAAGCCAATGATTTAACCAGATCCTTATTTATACATCATAAACGTATTATCATCTCCATATACTTGTATGGACCGGTGGGGATTCCCCTTTAAACTATAACTAAAGACTCAGGCGTTAAAGTTCCCAGAAGGCTGGCAGTATTGCCACGTTGTATGGCAATACTAATTCTCTGGCCTAAATATAGGCCCGCCGCGGTCACGGGAGGAGGAGGAGTCGATTAATCGCTTTGCAATTACATTAAGAATCTTAACATATTGAAATATTAGAATAAATAAGTAGATAGATGCAATCTAGATAATTCTTATGTCTGGTTTCTTTCCCGCTATATTGAATAGCATCACTGGTAATCGGTTCATTTTGAAGTTGCTTCATTTTTGAGTTTTGAAAGATCTAACTGTATTTTCTGCAAAATATCTTCAGTCCTCTTTGACTTTTCAGCTTTTATATTATCCTCTAAGTCGATGATATCCCTGGATAAGATGCCCGTATCGTTAACCAATGTCACTATTGTGTTGCATTCTGAGTGGAGCAATGCTAATAGTTTGTACGCTTTTTTTGCTTGATCATCCCTTTTAGCATCCTAAGGTGAAATGTAAAAAAAATATATATTGATTATTATTGATTAATTTGTTTCTATAAATACAAAACAAAAAAGAATTTCAAATCATTATTATTAATTATTTGTTACTACGAGTGGCGTTCAATAATTTCTCGGTATCGGGGTGATGTTACTAACGATGGGTTATTTAATTATCTCATTAACTAAATACACAAAGGTATAAATATAAAATTTCTATGTTCATTACTATTCAAGATATCATGCGCAAACAGAAGTGGTCTAGTGAATTTAAACGGGGTAGAGAGAGTATTGAAGACGACCCCCGTCCCGGTGCGCCGGTTAGTGCCACTGCTGAAGAAAATCTGAAAATAGTTGAGACACTTGTACTCGAAGAGAAACTTGTACACTAGACCACTTCTGAACAGTGGATAATGGAGGAGCAGAATCTTGATAAAATCGTGAATAACTTTTTGGACCTGTCCTTGTTTTGTAAGGAATTTCATCGATGCTCGATTTTTTTCAATATTGTGGAATCGGTCATTTTAGTTGTGTTTGCGTAATGATATCTTGAATACTAATGAAGCTAATAAATGAAATTTTATATTAATACCTTTAAAGAGTGTCTTTAGATAATGATATTATAATTACCCATCGTTAGTAACATTACCCCATATCGATAATTTATTGAACGCCTCTTAGAGTCACATTTAAATCATACTAATACTTGTCTTGTCTACTGTTCATTTAAAGATACTTACTTTGAAAAGCGTTTCATCAGCAATTGAAAAACATCTGTCCAGTTGGCCTTCAAGTGTATTGATTTCTTTTTGGAGTTGTCTAGTGTCTTCCAAAATTTTCTTTATTTCAGCATTTTGCTTGACAACATTGCCTATTATTTCTAATATTCGCTTAGTATAAATATGCCTAAAACAAATGTATTTTGTAATATTTACTAAAATGTTTCACACATAAGCACTGTGTTTAACTTTGTTTATATTTTAACAAACTTGCATTTTTTCAATTGAAATTCAAGTCTGTCTATCGTATTACTATGAATGACGTTAAACTATCAAGTGTTATATTAATTACCTTTTGTTGCCTCCTCTAAGTTTTTCATATTTATTTTTTAGTAGGTTTCTAAATTCTTCTTTCTTTTCACACTCCTCTTTCATACTTTTAGCTGTTTCCTTTAGATTTATTAGTATTCTTCTGCATTTACCTCTTTCAGACTGGAATATTTTTACTTCATGATTATTAATAAAGTCCATTAATTTAAACATTATTTTTACTTCTAAACTAACTAAATTAGTAGTACAATTGAAATCAACATTAATATTATGTTACTAAAATAAGTAATGGAAAAAATTACCTCATTTAGAGAATTGTTTGCTTTCAGCTTGCCAATTTCAACTTTTAACGATAGATTTTTGGAAGTCAAATCTTCACTTTTAGTGTGTAACACGGCTATGTCTTCATGAACTTTCTCAATAATGTTATCAACACCATCAGTTTCAATTTGTTCAATGCCAGCACTACACAAAATATTTTGTATGTTCTTTAAGTCTGCATTAGCTCTGTCACAGTTTTTTAGAGCCTGAAAAATTAATTGGTATTAGGGAATGCGCTCAGGCCAACGTCGGCCCAGGGAACCCAGGGAACCCAGGTTACCCGTATAAAAGTATATGGAGATGACAATATGATGTATAAATAATGATCTGGTTAAATAAATGCCTTAATAAAAGTATATCACTCTTCTAGGGAAAAAGGTTCGCCAGTGTACTAAAGCGGTGAAGTAACATTTAAAGCTGTATTTTTTTTTCTGTTACCAACAAGCTTAACAAATAAAGCCAATCATAAGTCTTCAAAAATTATCGTAAAACTCAGCTATCTTAGCTTTTCCCCGTTGTAGACAAATTAAAGATGAATTAAAAATGTCGTAAAATTTTTTTTGATAAAGTAATGATTTCATTATTAAAGTAAATTTTATCAAGATATTTTTAGATATAACAAAATTACATGGTGGTTAGGGTAGGCCTAGGCCGGGGATGGGCATTCACTTTTGTTATAGGGTATACTTTGGTATGGGCGGCGGATTTACATGACGGAGGTCCTGGGCTCAATCACTAGCTAGGCTGATTGAGGTTATCTTAATTGTTTCAGGTTTGGCTCGTGGGATAATCATTTTATAATTGAGTTTAAATTAGTTAGCAAACGAAGGGCAACTATGAAGTTTGTATCATGGTGGCTTTTGGGAGGTAGCCCATATGTTTTGAAGGCCAAGATCATCAATCATCCAAGTATGAAGCATTTTTCTTGACTTGAATTTTTTTCAGTTGCCAAACATATCAACTGTTTGCAGTTTGCTGGATACTATTATCTATACTAATATTATAAAGAGGTAAAGTTTGTGATATTGTAGATGTCGGGGATCTCTGGATTTATGAAACCACATTTGGAAAATACTTTTACCACTAGAAAGCCTCATTATTTGTGAGTGTCATAATGTTATATCCCTGTATTCTCACGGGAACGCGAACTTTGTTGGTGTAATCACGCGGCGTCGGTAAAAAAGTTAATACTTACCATAAATCCTACTTTATACTATATAATTTACTTTTGGATAAAAGAGCTGAACAAACTATAACACACAATTTATAACTTATGATCATTGATCTCTTATAATAAAAGGTTGCACCATCATGTAGAAAATTTCACTTAAAAACTGGCCAATTTTGCTTTGACAATTTTAGAATTATTGGTAAAGAAAGTTATACCTATAGGCCTTTAAATATATTCCAATATTCAATAAAATCCCAAATTCAGACAAATTCCCCTTAAAGATTGAGTTTAAGGGTGAACTTACAAATGCAATTACTTGAATTGAGTGCCAAGAAGTTGTGTTTGGCACTCATTTAGTGGGGACGTTTTTTGGTTGCTGCTTTCAATATAACTCAGTTATCATTTATGAGCTTACCTGAGAATATTCAACATCCATAAGGTTTCTTTCACTTTCCAGTGTATCTAATTTTTGCCGCAGTAAAATGGCCATTTCTTTTAATTCTTTCAAACTCTTATCAGATTTATATTGTTTGATTTCACTTAAGTTTTGTTGATTATTAGTTTGTATGTCTTCAACTGATTTTGCTACATTAAAGTTTTTATTTGTACTTTTAATTGCCTTAATCTTTAACAATTTTTTGATGATATCTTCAGAATCTATTTCAGTATTTGATGATTGATCTAAAAAGACAAAAACAGAAATGTTTTAACATTAAGAAAGGAAAATTTTAAAGAATTTTTAGATTTACATCACAATATGTAAAATATTTCTAACAGACACCACAACTCACTCTGTTTGCAGTTACATCTATGCAATACAATAAATGTGACATCACACTGGAAAGCGACTGAAAATTCAATGTTTTACAATAACAAAGGCCATAGTGTTACAATTATTGATAGGCTGCTTGTTCATTACTGTACCTACTATTTTTATCCTCCATTATATTATCAAATTGCCCCTCGTAGGCCTTAATCCTATTAATCCTACTAATATTATAAACCAGAAAGTTTCTATGGATGTTTGTTACTATTTAACGCTGCAACTACTAAAGCAATTTAGCTGAAATTAGGAATGGAAATAGATTTTACTCTGGATTAACACATAGACTACATGGTTCCCAAGGGATTTGTGAAAAACTAAATTTCACGCTAACGAAGTCACGGGTGTCCGCTAGGTATCTTGGTATGTTGAGCTTCCAGGTAAAACTAATTTAGAAGTACCTTGTTTACATATAAAATCTCCCACTGTACTATGAACAGGCTTGCAGCAGGGTGGAATCCATATAGTATTTAAATCTTCTGCTATTTTATTGCTTATTTGCTGAAACAGTTGATGCTTTTTGTTTGATGGGTAGACTTTAGTTGTTGGTTTGTTATCTTCACTTGGAAGCTTCTCTACCAGAAACATAAAAACCTGCCGTAGTTCAGTTTCATTGTGATATAGAAATGTTTGGTATCCTACATCATTTTGATATCCCAGATCCTACAAAAATAAAAAAAATATTCTCAGTTCAGTATACCACAAAAGTAAGATAATACATTTTTCTTAAAAACTAATTCTCAACAACTTTTATTTGCTTCTTGATTTTTTCAATTGGTTTGAATTACCTTACAAATAGATGCTATTTGTGCTGCAACCTCAATCCTTTGTGACAATCCTGAAGGCAATTTACTTGGTACTTTAATATTTGGATCAATAGCAGTTATACATCTTGCAGCTGACTCTATTATTCTTTCTACTGGCAGATCACCAATATTTTTAATTTCATCATCAATATTTCTGTAAAAAAATGATATTAATTAATTATGTGTTTACTAAAAATACACAGCGTCGCTTTGAAGATGGTTCTGTGAGGTGTGTACCAAACCTTAAATTGGTCTGTGTACTCACCCTAATTTCCCTGCTAAATTGGTATCTTACTTATCTGTCACCTGCGAGGGCGTTTATTGCATCTGTGGGCAAGCCCTTCCTAATGTCATAGCGTTTTGTGATTTCCTGCGATAACCGCCGTAAATATTTTCATCTGATGAAAAGTATTGCTTTATGTGTATAAAGAAGTTTTTTCCGGCCTATTATTATGGTTAATAGAGAAAATGAGCCGTGAAAGTGATGAACACTTACAGAGTGATGTTGAAATGAGTAAAAATGCCCATTCTCGCGGAGAGAAGAGAGTTGCGTCATCTTCAACTACTGCAGCAGTAGCGATAGCGACTCTGTTTTGGATGCGGAACGTACAAGTTTACATCCGCCTAACACGAGGGCAAGATAGGATAAGAGTGACTCGCAGAGGCGTATTTACCAATGACGCAGGGGGTGTGTGACAGCCGGCCCGGCCGTTTATACTTATTAACATTTTTGTACGTATTCCATTTTGACCGCGCGCTTTTTAAAGGGCGCTAGGTAATGCTTGCACCCAGGCAATACATATGTTAGAAACGCCTCTGGTTACTCGGATCCTCATAAACTTTTTGATAACTAGGTAAGTCAGTTATCAAATTATATACAGGGATTTATCCCGTCCATGAGGGCCCAGGCCTCAGTTGGGCTCTGGAGCCCTGGCAGATAGGGCGGCTGTGACACCATCACACTCCTCCTCTGAGTTTTCAATAAATTCCAGTGGTTGAACTGGAGTGATAATATTACAACTGGATTCACTAAGAAAGTGAAAACAGCTCCAACTGAGAGGGCTGAAACCCTTAGTAAACTTCATCATTTTGGTACAAAGGAGGGCGAAGAGGTAACATTTTCCAAGGGTATTCAAGCTTTGCTTGCTTGCCAGACTTTACTGAGTAAATATTAATGATGAGCTCTGCTACTATTAGCTAGTGCTAAATAGCTACTACTCTGAACACAGCGAATGGTAGGTGGAATAACCCATGGAATTTTGCAACAGAACAATTTGCAACTGATCAGGGAGAATTTAGAGGAAATTATTTATTAGGCCAATAATTCTTGAGAACAATTGACACCAGGTAATTTGTATTAAGGCCTGTACCTCCATTAACATTAACATTAAAATACAGTGATCAGTAAGTAATATCAGGGCCTTGGCCTTACAACCAGGTAACAGTAAAACTTTTACTAATAATGTGAAGAAAGAAGTAAAAAAAAAAAAAAAAAAATAGAGCATCGGGGACTCACATATCTTACATGAAACACATTTTATTTATCCACACAAATGACCAGATAACACCAAGTTGTCTGTCAAAGATGTTTTTTATTCCCAAGAGAAACGGCAGCCACTGCCCAGTTTATTGACCGCAGGGCATGGAATGATTATGTAAAACCGAAGAGGATTCAGCTAATTTTCTTATGCCTCAGTACTAGAATTTCTACAGGCTCATTGATACTACCTCAGGGTAATGTACCCGGGTGAATTACAACATGTCTGCCCTGCTCTTTGGTCTAATATTGACCTCTTGGAATTCCGCAACTTTGACGAATTGGATTGCGGAAATCCTTCGTTCAAGCGGAATGCGGCAGCTTTAACGAATTGGATTGCGGAAATCCTTCGTTCGAAAGGAATTTGTGTTCTAGCCCACCTAGACAATTTTCTTTTAATCCACCAGGACAGGCCAAAGTTGATTCTTCAGATGGCTGAAGTTGCATAGCTTTTAGAATCTCTGGGATGGCGAAGAAATTATCCAAAAGCATTGCTAAATCCAATACAGGAATTGAGCTTTAACGAATTGGATTGCGGAAATCCTTCGTTTGAGAGGAATTCGGGTTCTAGTCTACCTAGACGATTTTCTCTTAGTCCACCAGGACAGGCCAAAGTTAATTCTTCAGACTGCTGAAGTTGTGTAGCTTTTGGAATCTCTGGATACCTAAGAAATTATCCAAAAGCATTACTAAATCCAATACAGGAACTGAGCTTTAACAAATGGGTTGCGGAAATCCTTTGTTCAAGAGAATTTTGTGTTCCAGTCTATCTAGACGATTTTCTCTAGGTCCACCAGGACATCAAAGATAATTCTTCAGACTGCTGAAGATGTGAAGTTTTTGGAATTTTTGGGATTGCTAAGAAATTATCCAAAAACATTGCTAAATCCAATACAGGAATTGAGCTTTAACAAATTGGATTGCGGAAATCCGTTGTATAAGAGGAATTTGTGTTCTAGTCTACCTAGACGATTTTCTCTTAGTCCACCAGGACAGGTCAAAATTAATTGTTCAAACTGCAGAAGTTATGAAGTCTTTGTAATCTCTATAACTTGGTATTGCTTGGAACACCAAGATAAACCAAACATCATTGTAACTAGAGAAGACAGACAGAATACAGGTAGCACTGAGAAAGATACTGTATCAGGACTGTTGTACATTGGAACAAATGAAAAAGCTGCTGGGATTTTGCAGATTGTGTAGTTCCACAGGGTCGCTTGTCTACATCAACACCCTCACATTCATTGCCTGACAACCGACGAAGCAGATGGCAGTCAGGGAACACAGTTAAAAGAGAGTTACATGTCGGGAACCTGGACCAAAGAACATGTAAGATGTCATCGAACAAGAAGGAACTGGTCTCAGGCATCAATACAGAATCAATATTGTAAGATGCCCACACTCTAGTTCAGTCCGATAACCTGACTCTTGTCTCCAATACAAACACAGGGAGGGACTCAGTCACTGAGTCTCTTCAATTTGTTAATGCAAGTTGTTGAGGCTGACAGAAACAAGGAACATATTCCTATCAGCCCATTATCTCTCGGGGAGATACTACTGCACAGCCGATCGCCTATCAAGGGGACGAAGGCTATCAGAGTTGCATTTGTTACACAAAGCAACAAGCCAATTATATTATCATTGGGGAAGACTTGACGTCGACTTATTTGCATCCACAGAGACAGCTGAGGTCAAAAGATATGTCTCATTGAACTGTAAAGATCACTCAGCAATGTTCTCAGATGCCTTCAATGGAGTTGGCATCCAGGATGGATATTCCCTTCACTGAACCTTAGGCCATATGTATTTGAACGCCTAAGCAAGGCAGGTCACTATATTATTGTAACACCTCTGTGATTGGTTGGCAGATCTGAAATCAAGAGCCTTGGATCCGTCAGTGACAATACAGATCCTGTCAGAATGCTTGATCGACATAGCAACAGGCCAAGTCACCAGCACAAGTAGACCAACTGATCCTGCCATCTTGGAGGTAGGGGGAACAGATCTGTGCACAGACAGCAAGAGAAAGGCAATTACTAAAGACTAGTTGGAGATGATCAACACAATACAGACATTATACAACACTAAACAGTAAAGAGACAGTTTGAATGATGTGATAACAGTTGTCTACCGCAATTCAAGGACCTAACTAGGTTTATTGCCTGTATTTATAATTAAATTGCTTGGTTGTATTTATAATTAAATTTATCTTATAGCACCATTTTAATTCATAAATTTGCTATAGGGACATTCTATTAAATTAATATACTCAAAGATGAGGAAGAAAAATCGATTTAAGCAATGGCTACACGTCATTCACTTAAACCATAACCAGTTATACCATGTAGAAAACATTCTCTCTATGAAGTATCTTGTCGAACTGCAGCCATTCTTATCTTTGCTTCTGGAAGAAGGGTTCATGATCTGACAGTATTAAGAATTTCAGACTTGTAATATGGGTGTGGAAGATGAGAGAAGGATTTTAACCAAGGTTTGGATCAAGATCAGATTTATCAAACCAGAGACAGCCAGGATGGTGATTGTTAAAGCATCCACATCCCCAGATTTCCCAGAAGATGGGTAAAGATCTAATAGTCCTAATTGAAAGCAGGTGATGCCAAGAACAAGAATTAAACCACTTGATTATTACAATAAATGGGGAACTACGATCAGCGTCTCAGACAGTAATTGGGGGATAATTAAAATCTGGCATGACAGCATCTCCAGGGTCTTTTAGATCTGCAGTGATGTCAAGTTAGGTAGAGAATCATCCAATAGATAATATATTAGCCAGAGGAAGCTGGAAGAGTGTGTATACTTTTAAAAGGTTTTATGGTAAAGATATACAAAGAAAGATGAAGTATCTTAATTACTCTTTAATAGGCTCAAGCCAGAATATTATGATTTTTAGTGTATTGTGCTTTTGCTATTATGTGTTGACTGTTATGTTAATGGTTAATTTGCTTATTTTGTTATGAGTACTTTTATTCAGTAGATAAAATACAATTGCTTCTATAATATAGTCTAAATACCAATAATTTATATATTTATGGAGAATTAAAATATATAAATATATATAATTATATTTCACATAGCGTTTTGTGTTTGTCACCAGCAGAAAACAAACAAGTCTTCAAAGCGACGCTGTGTATTTTTAGTAAACACATAATATAATATTTTGAATTACAACAAAATTGTTATTATGTGTTGAAAGAAAAATACACAGCGTCGCAGGAATTTCTTCCTGGTGAAGACTCTATGACATTAGGAAGGGCTTGCCCACAGATGCAATAAACGCCCTCGCAGGTGACAGATAAGTAAGATACCAATTTAGCAGGGAAATTAGGGTGAGTACACAGACCAATTTAAGGTTTGGTACACACCTCACAGAACCATCTTCAAAGCGACGCTGTGTATTTTTCTTTCAACACATAATAACAATTTTGTTGTAATTCAAAATATTATATTATGTACTTACATTAAAATTTTTCATTAACAATTGTCATTATACTATTTTATCTTATTTATTTATTTATATATTTTTTAACTTTTAATGATTCTTATAAAATGTAAAATTCATTGAAATGTTTATTATCAGCTAGACTGATCCACCAGAGATGCATTTCATTCCAAAACTGTTGGACTAAGAATTATTACTTCCAAATTCATATTACCTTAAAAGGTCTACAAATAAGTGTTTAGGCATTGCAAAGCCTTGTTATGTAGGATGATTATCATCATCAGCCTAATAATCATTATCGAAGGGACAGGGTAGTTGACTCGTATCAAATTTAATATAAACAGTATTAATTTCATTTTCTTATATAACTATAAGTTTTTAGATAACATAATTTAAATATTACATATTTTTTTTTTAATTTTCCAAACATCAAAAACACTGTTGTCCATTTTGTTACGTCACTAACACACTTGATGTACTAAACATTGAACTAATTGTTAACAAGCGATCCAATTTGTATGGGATTTATTATAGTGATGTCTTGAAAATGTTGAAATACAGACTGTCATGGCCGACAGGCGTTTTGGCTTGTATTGTCAAAAACATATTTAAAAAATAAAATTTTCATGCAATCATGTCTCAAAAAAATATGATGAAGAAATTTCAGTCAAGTAAAACAATAATGAACTATTTAAGACACACTAATATTTTATAGACGAAAGTTCGTGCGTAAGAGTATATGTTAGTTCCTCCTTTGCGCTGCGGCTACTAAAGCGATTTGGCTGAAATTCGGAATGGAAATAGATTTTTTCTGGATTAACACATAGGCTACTTTTCATCCCGGAAAAATCTATGGTTTCCGCGGCATTAGTGAAAACTGAATTTCACGCAGACGCAGTCGCGTGCATTCGCTAGTAATATATAAAAGCAAATGGTCTATCGAAAACAGCTTGAAGTTAAAATTTGGCAGGTAGTTCATAGTTAGTAGACATCCAATAAGAACGGATTTTGCGAGGTAGTAGGATTAGAGAGGTCGTCTAACAAGGGCAGACGAAGCCGCGGGCATCCGCTAGTAATACAAATATTGATATACTTACATATTTAATTGACGAAGGAAGTGTAAAATGATTGAATCGACTTCCTCCATCCCTTTAATATACAATGTCGTTGCTTTTATTTCATTAATTTAATTGGTTTTATGTACAAACTAGTACCTACCACTAATTAATTTATATTTATTTTCACAGTTCACAGTGTTTTTTTAAAATTTTATGAAATTTTGTTTTTTGAAATTTGATATGATCAAGTGACACTGACAAATGACAACTCACTCCATAGAGTAGTATAATACACACTCAGTAACTCCAAGGACAAGGAACATAATCAGTACTCACATCACAGATTAGTGAGATCACAGATCACTATAGACTAGAAAAGTGAGATCACAGATTAATATTAGAGACGATGAGATCCACAGATGAGATCATTCTTTACTTTAGGTACTTTATATACTTTGACTATTTAGATTATGGACGCTTCGCATTCAAATTCACCAACAAAATAGTCCTTAAGCTACACACAACTATAGACTCGCAATACACACAAACACACGTAAATGGTACACAGCTTATCAAACACATCACTTAGACTATCCTCTGAATATTTACATAGAATATTCGATTACTTGATCGGCTTTTTGCTGTTCCTTCCTTCCTTCCTTTAAAAAAGAGTTTTTATTACAAATTTGATAAAATTAAGGTAGAAATACTTACAAATGAAACGTTACTCCATCTTTTACTAAACTACAACTTTTTGGCTGTTTTTCATGCCATTCAACTACACAAACCTGCATTTTAGGGAGCTCTACGACGACACGACGAAAACGATTACAACCATACAATGTACTTGTACCGAATCGTAAATCTATGGTATGCACGCATATTTCGTAGGTATGACCAGTCCATAGGTTTTCTTGGTCTTAGGCACAGAGTTTGGATACTGTCAAAGTGACGTCTTGATCGCTGGTTCCAAAATAACTGCCTTTTTGAGGGGAAAAACGTATCTAAGGGAAAAATTAGAAAATAATTTAAAATCATTAAAATGATGTTCTGTACTGTTCCAAAATAGAAATAAATTAAACTATAAAGATTTCATAAGAATAAAATAGTAGATTGTTATACAAGGGGCTAAAAAGACCCATTATATACGAGGTATTTTTAGGCCTAAATAGAAACCGAGTTTATAATGGGTTTAGCCCCACGTGTTACACTCTGCTTTTCACTACGATTGCGAGAAAATAAAATAGTTTAGTACGATATTCAATGATTTATTTTAATTGAAAATTAAATGTACAAAGTCTACAATTTTGGATATTAAGGGAGATGCTTTTACCCAGTAACATAATTTCCGATTTATTTACCGACATTTACTGTTATGATGAATAATGACTATGTAAGGTAAACGTGGGAGATAATAGTTTAAAAAACTCCTTTCGTAAGTGAATCCATTCGTTGTTGTTTTCTCCACTTATTAAATTTTTCGTAGGTAAGTATTTAAGTAAATGCGTCTCGACTTTGAAAACAGTTGTAACAGATTGAAAATTTCATCCATCTCCAAACTAGGATCACCATTCTCACTAGATGAAAACAACAATTACAATTATTGTTGAAAAATATGTAAGTTACGGTTACAAATTTACAATGAATTTTAAAAAAAAATCAAGTGTGTATTATTCACGCCAATTGGTTTTTAAATTCTCGTTTTTTAATTTTATTTTTTTCACGTGAGAAAAAGGTAAAGATATTACACCGTAAAGGATTTCCCATGTCTTCAAATCTCGCTCTATTTGCAACTCAATAAAAATTAAATAAAAAAATGAACGCATTCCACAGACAAGAACGCTGCATTTCATTCCAATTTAAAGTTTTTTATTTATTTTTCAAAACAATCAGGGCCTTACCTATAATGATTCTATTTTCGAATAAAACCTCCTCCGTTTTATAGTAGGCTAGTACTTGGCTAGTACTCGTATCAGACAAGAATTAAAAAAACAAAATTACTTTAGCCCCTAGAGGCTAAAATGCTTGTTTAGCCCCGCTGAGGAGTGGTAATATGACAGTGTTTTTGAGCAAGAGTAGTGAAAAAATATTCGATCAAAGCTCCATTTTGACAGTTGTAGTTGTCAATCTCATTAAAAATAAAATTCCTTCTTTCAAGTTCACACATAAAGAGTGTGATTCTATTATAATAATAATTTGTATTTTGTTTTTCTGGACAGGAATAATGTAATGTGAATTGTGATTCAAATTAAATATTGTGTATTGTAAAATCATTATTTTTAATACCTACCGCTTTAGATTTCTCAACAACTTAAACATACCTGTATTTCTACTTCAATTTAAACGTGAATTTAAATTATTTAAAATGAAGTATTTCTGCCTAATATTCGTATGTTTATTCAAAAATTTGGTAAAGTATATGTTTAATTTCTAATCGAGCTTTACTTAGAATGTATCTAAATAATAATAAATCGGGCAAATCACAGTTGATTTGAAGACAATATTTCGATTATTTTTAATGGAAGTACCAATTATATATTTTTAGGTTTGCCTTGACTACGATGGATGGTTGAACATTAAACTGGAGCATAACATAAATTGCAAAAATGAGAAATTTTGCTCACGCGGTAATATATCTCTAAAAAGCATAAGGGCAGGAACAGCTATTATAAGTCAAATTTCCTTTACTAAAGATCATATAGACGAACTCAAGGTGATTATGAAATGATTTTTTGTTGATAGTTCTTTTTTACTGTTAAACATATTATGTACTTCACACCATAAACAGTAGCTTAATAGCAGTGGTATTACTTTCATGTCTCATCAACTTTTTTTCAATTTGTAAATTTTTACAATTTTGATCCACTTAACTCCAAATAAGATCAAGTAGTAGTACTTTTATACATACATGCTTAAGTTATTTTTTTGTGTTTTTTTTTAGGAAATTGCTGATTTAGATGGGTTGTATTCAGTTAGAAGTCTAGTAACATCTGCTGATAGTAAAGAAACAGAGTTTCTATCATCTGTAAAAGCAAAATTATTCTTGGAAAATAGACTGTCAGATGTTATAAGTTCATGGATATTGCCAAATGGGGAAGTAATTGCAGTGACTTTCCAAGTTAATAATTTATCCCAAAATCAAAGCTTGCAGTACCACAAAGGAGAGTATCCCATTAATTCAAATTTCTATGTTCGTCATGTGGATCTCGCTCCTGTGTAAGTAATTGATAGTTTAAATTAGGAAATAAACTATAGTCTAGTGATAAAGATTTTTTATGAGACACATGATATTTCTAGTATAACATCAACCATATTTAATGTATTAGTTAAAATTTAATTAAAAATAAAATGTCATAATATATGTAATAAGTATACATAGATAATTTCCTAGTTACTTATAATATCAATATTTTCCAGCCCGGACACTGCTTCCTATATACAGAAGTTGGATAGGGAGAGAGAGGCAAGAGAAAAGGGTGATTTAAAAGACAATAGATCCTTTTTAGCTAAATATGTAAGTCAGTAAGATGTATCAGGAAGCTACATAACTTAACAATTAGATTTTATGATTAAAGACTGGATTATATGCCATTGCACTGCATAAATAATACCTTTCTGAAAGCTAGTAAGAGTAATATAATCTTTATTTAATTATTTATACTTCATTTGTACACCACAATAACAAAGACAAGAGAAATAGAGACATATTATGAAGAGAACAAGATACAAAAGGCAGCCATAATCCTAAATTCTTTTAGATTTAGGAAAACATGATACTTTGCCAAAAATGGTATATTATTTATGTGCTATGTTAACAATGTTTAAAAATCTAATTTTGGTTTAAAACATTTAAAGAATGATTTTGCTTTTTGATGCCTAGGGTCAAATTAAATTACATGGTAATTATTTACATGGCTGAACTATGCCGGAAACATTATAAATTGCTCCAAAATTTAAATACTGTCTATGCAATTAAGCCGACTGTGGGTATGTAAACAATTGCAACAGAGTATAAATTGAAAAGGCTATTTTTATGAAGTTATCACACTAATATTAAAGGCGAAAGTTTGTCTGTAACTGTGTATGTTTATTCCTTCTTTATGCTGCTGCCACTGAAGCAATTTGGCTGAAATTTGGAATGGAAATAGATTTAACTCTGGATTAACACATAGGCTACTTTTCATCTGGGAAAAATTCATGGTTCCCACGGGATTTGTGAAAAAATGACAAAGTTGCGGGCTTTCACTGGTTACTGATGAGAAGTTATTTCATATGTATCATATAATCTTGTCTTTAGTTATGATACTGAAAGCCTCTACTTGGCAAAACTATTTTGTTTATAATTAAAATTATTTAACAGCTAATTATAATTGTTTATTTTCTGTTTCAGTGGATGTACATTGTGCCCATAGCTATTTTTGTTATGATATCTGGTGTGACCAATCCCGAACCTGCACCTCAAGCATCAAGATAATTTATTAAAATATATTAAACAAAAACACCTTTTTATGGCTTCAACTATTTCATTATTATTATTCAGGTATTATGATTTAAGATAAGATAGAAAAGAATGTCTTTAGGAATGCAATAAAGAGTTAGAAAATCAAAATGGTTTATTTTTACTTTACAAAATGTGCAATGATAATGAAATTGTACTTAACAATAAGCAAAATAACTGGTTTATTACTTAATTCAGTAATCTTATTCACATAAAAAACAATGTCCTGGTTTATTAGCCAAGCCAAGTTTTCCAATGCTTTTAGAGCAAAAGTAGGCTTGTAATGGAATAAGGCAAAATTTTCAAATTTATTAAGCACCAATCTTCTCAATTTCCTCGGCATCTTCTATGTCTAACAATTTAATTTTTTTACCAAAATGTGCTTCAATATCTAAGCAAATTTCCATTGCTTGATTAGAATCAATTAAATTTATAGCTATGCCCGCTTTGCCAAATCTTCCTGTACGCCCAATCCTGTGCAAATATGTTTCACAATCAGCTTTCTTATCTAGATCCATTGGCATGTCAAAGTTAACTACCAAAGTGACTTGTTCAACATCAATTCCTCTGGACAATACATTGGTTGTTATTAACACCTTTTCAAGGCCAGCTCGAAATCTGTCTAGAACTGCTATTCTCTGGTCAACGGTCAATTCACCAGAGAGTACAGCTACAGAGTGTCCATCTTTTGACATTTTTTCTGATAACCAACTGGCTGTTTTTCGAGTGTGACAAAATATGATTGCCTGGCCAATTGTTATAACTCCATAAATATTGCAGATAGCTTTATATTTATCTTCGGGACTTTTGCACTTCACATAATATTGTTTTATGTTATCCAAAGATTCTTCTTCTCTGAGTAATCTAATTATAATAGGATTGGGTACAATAATTTCTGCAAATTCCATAAGAGCACTGTCATACGTAGCAGAGAAGAACATCATTTGACATGTAGAAGGTAAGCATTTATGGATGCGAATACATTGGTCTTGGTGACCTTGCCGGTCAATCATTACATCAGCTTCATCTAAGACAAATACTTTGATTTTGCTCAAATCAAACATGCAAAACTTAATACCCCAGTCGAGCAACTTGCCAGGGGTCCCAATAAGGATGTGATCAGTGATTTTAGTTCCTTTAGGCAATTCTTCTCCTCGCACTGCATACTTTAATTTTATTTCTGGACAGAACTTAGCCATTTTGGCTGCCACTTCTCCAGTTTGTATGGCAAGTTCATATGTTGGGCTGAGGCACAGAACTTGTGGGTAATTTTTAGTGGGATCAATTCTACTCAACATTGCTAAAACAAAAGCAGCTGTTTTACCAGTACCAGACTGAGACTGAGCAATCATATTCTGTGGCGGATCTGCTAATAGTGTAGGTAATGCTGTTTCCTGTATTTTCGACGGAGCATTAAAGCCCATTGCATATACACCTTTTAGCAAGTTTGGCTTTAAGTGTAGGGCTTCAAAAGTTTTAACAGAGTATAATGGAGAACTGGGGTTTTTCCTTTGAACTTCAATGTCTAACTTAGATTCAACAAGTCCTTGTCGGATTATTTTCATTAATAACGAAGTCTCAGCTGGGTTAGCTGCATCTGCAGCTTCTTCAGAATCTGACGTTTGATTCGGTCCATTTTTTGACACCCCCAAACCAGCTATTTTGTTCGAAATCTCCAATTCTTCGGCTTTTTGACCCCATTGTTTTGTCATTTTGGTCAATTAAACCTGTAATAGTTACATTGTTGATAAGTAATCTAGGAATTAAAGAGGACACACTCATTGCGAATGGAAATTGTAAAATCGTTAGGTTAGTGATCTTATATCTTTGAGCAATAAGTATAATCCGTTTCTTAAAATTATATTAATAAAATAATATACCTTAGTAGCCCCAAACAGTTTATTAGTGGTCGACAACGACTTCTTCAATAAAAATAAAAAATTAATGAAACTTTTATCTTTAAAACTTCAACACCAACAATGCAAAATTGCAAAATTGCTTTATGTTAGTTCCCTATCCCTGTTCAGTGTTGCAAAATGCAAAATAAATCACAGGTACAAAGAATATATACTCAAAGTCTAAAGAGTAGTGAAAGTACACGTACGACAGCGTACGACGTAAACATTGGACATAGCAGCGCTACTATTTCCGCAAACGGAATATTTTAGAACTAAAACAGCGGCAATTTTAAATGGAGAAAATAAATAAAATAAATAAAGCCTTTATTTCCAATAATATAAAAGTAATTGCAAAACATTATACATAATAAATTTAGTATTAATTTTTAAACATGTCAATTTCAATTTGTACATTATAAGTTTGATAATAATTTTAAACATGTCAATTTCAATTTTAAATGTTAATAAATATTTTATGTCAGAAAAATTCTTCGTCATTGTTAATATTATGTCAGTTCTTTATGTCAGTTAATTATTGGAACGCCCATTTTTGGGCATAGGCCTCCTCCATCCTTCTCCATGTATCTCTATCTCTCGCCAACCTTGTCCAAGTGGTCCCCGCTGTGTCTACGATGTCGTCGCGCCAGCGTCGTCGCGGCCGGCCTCTCGACCGGCGCTCGTCACGTGGGTACCAGTGCAATACCTTTTCTGTCCACCGCCCGTCCGTTGTCCTTGTTATGTGTCCAGCCCAGCGCCATTTTAGGAGACATGCTAGTTTGGCCGCGTCTATAATTTTTGTCCTGTTCCTTATTATTTTATTTTTTATTTTATGTTTTATTTTTAGGCCTAGCATGCTCCTTTCCATGGCTCTTTGGGAAACCTGTATTTTATGAATTATTTCTTTAGTGATCGGCCACGTTTGGCAGCTGTATAAAAGAGTTGGCGTTACTACAGAGTCCATTGCCTGTTTCTTCAATTTAACATCCATATTTGATTTAAATATTTGTTTTAAGGACCAGTATGCAGCCCAGGCTTTTTTGATTCGCCTATCGACTTCATCGACATAATGTCCATTGAAGGATATGTTCTGACCAGTGTTGCCAGAAGGTTACTTTTGTAACCTTTTAGGTGATTTTTTGACTGCATTGGTAACTTTTAGGTTACATTAATAAAAAGGTTACTTTTACGTGATATTTAGGAATTTTTAAAATTTACTTACAATTTCGTATATCTAAAACAGAACGGTCGTTAAATCAAGAAATGCGGACAAATGCTCAAGAAATCATCGATGTTTCTGTGTCAATCTCACTATAAATGAAGACGTTACAATTGACGTTGCGAAATAAGTAAGTTGCAACTTGCAGTCACATTGAATTTCTTAAAAAAAACAAGTATGAATTTAAGAAATTAACGTCAATTTTTTTTAATTCTTGCTCTTTATTTGTATTTTTCTTATCCCATGAGGAATTACTTAAGATGATTCTATTTACGAGTAAAATGTCCTTCAGTTTATAGTAATTTAGTACTTGGCTAATATTGGCTAATATGACAGTTAATAAACAAAAAAACTAAATTATTTTAGCCCCCAGAGGATGAAATGGTGGTTTAGCCATGCTGTGGAACGCAAAAAGCAAGAGTAGTTAGTGAAAAGGTTACTTTTTACACAAAAAGGTTACTTTTTTAATATTTCGGGTAACTTTTCACAAGACCCAACTGGCAACACTGGTTCTGACCTAGATATACATACTCATCCACATATTTAATCTCGTTGTCCTGCACTGAAACTTTATATCGGTCACTGTTTGTCATCACGCAAGTTTTCTCCAAATTCATTTGTAAGCCACACTCTCGGCTGCGGGAATCCAAAGTATTAATCATATGTACAAGCTGATCGTGACTTCTTGCCAGTAAAACTATGTCGTCGGCGAAGCGAAGATTACTTAAACATTCTCCATTTATACTTAATCCTAAACCGGTCCATTTTAACTTTCTGAAGATGTACTCTAGGAGAGCCGTGAAAAGGTTAGGCGAGATTGGGTCCCCTTGTCTTTAAATGGAGATGTTTGCTTTAAATTGTTTTTTTTTATTATTGAGGTACACTTATTTACTTTTAAAATAGTTTAAAGCCATTTTGATGAAATAAATATATGAGAGTTTTCTTTTTTTTTTAAGTAAAATAATGCATAAAAAAGTAAAAAAAATCTAAAGTAAGGAAATAATGGTACGTTATTTACATCTTTCGTTCTTGAAATCAGAACGAGCTACTATTTCCCGCCGCCTTTTGAATGAAATTTTGCAAAACCAATAACATTTTTTTTAGTTAGCTTGTTTAATAAAGATTCCAACGAATAAGTTTATTAATAGCACCCAAAAACAAGTTTAAAGTTATAGACGTTTGATACTAACTGCACCACTGGTAAGCGTGGTCACGTGATCGTGACCTCACAGTTAACACGACTTTTAGCCTATCAGTAGACGGCATAAGAAACCAATTGAGAAAAACAAAAAAAAATTATTGTTACCCGGGATCGAATTTACGATTATCTTAACTTTTCTTGGTATTACATTTACACCACTAGACCAAATAACTACGTAGAACGTCGTACGTACGTCTGCTTTCTGTACCTACTAATTTATTTTCGCAACCAACACATGCATAATCTCCTATATCTGAGTGTCTTTATACTGAAGTTTCGGACCCTTAAACTTGACAAGTCACAGACAAAAAAAATTGACATATTGAAACTTGAAAGTTGTTTTTTTTTTAAATGCAGATTCATGAATGCTATTTGGGCTGAGCCGTAGATAGAGGATCCGTCTGAGTCACAGATTCGTAAATTGATGATTTTGTAGAGGGAGAAAATATAGTTTAGATTATCAACGTGGACGGAGTTTAGATGTACCGTTAGCTGTCAAAAGCTTAGACGAATTAAACACCTGCTTCGTTAGGTAATACTTTTCTAGGATATAATTTATTGGAAAATAATACCCTCTGTCAAATTATAAATTCAACGATCTAACGGGTTTATAAAAACTGTTTACCTATAGAATCAACGTATAGTTGAATCGCATTTATGACGGTCAAAAAGTCTTTGAAATATTTGAAGCAATTAAATCATTACCTACCACAGAATAAAGATGATTCAGAATGAGTCTTTACAAGCAGCGTGATGAAGTCGATGTCTCCGCATAAACAAACTTTTTTCATAATTCGTATTTTAAAATTTAACACTAACAACATTTACATAATTTATAATAAAATAATTAATAATTACCAATAAAAAGTATTCCGTCTTATAGCTTTAGTTTTTGTGAACAGTTTTTAAAATATTTGAAAACAGACATTATTGACTCGAGTGTATTCGTTTTTGATTTTTGTATTTGGAACGGCTACGACACCGTCGTGTTCCGTACGCTCTATCTGCCTATTATTCTTTAATCTCCAGCAAGTTAAGTCTCGGCCTCTAACGTGATCGTTAGAGTTTAAAATGTAAAACACCCACCAATCCGCATAAAAAGTAAGTGGTGAGTCTAACACTAAGCTCCTAATTCCTTCTCCTTTAAGGAAACAGGTAAGGCCTATAACTTTGAAGATCCCTGATGATGGTCATTTCTAGTACCACTTACGTGATAGGTACGTTGCTATGAGTATTGTTACGATTATGGTAGTCTGCGAAGAAAGACACAAGAAGCGATAGTTTTAGCTAGATCTCTAGATATAATATAATAACGAGTTAGACGCATTAAACATACTTTAGTTACATAACAAATGTAACATAGTTAAGTTATATATCGTAAATACAGTCGTGAGGACACAGTTTGCCTAAATATTTTCTAAAAGGTAGGAAATAAGATTAGTAAACAACTATATTATACTTGGAACTTTGGGAGCCAAGTGCAGTGCCCACATTATTTAATTTAATGGTGATCTTAGTAGTCGAAGTCAATGGTTTATTTAATTTAAAAAAAATAATAAAAATAATAATATTTAAATAAAAAACTTCGTTTAAAAGGCTTAGGCTATGCTACA
Organism: Bicyclus anynana; assembly: GCF_947172395.1. Classification (NCBI taxonomy): domain Eukaryota; kingdom Metazoa; phylum Arthropoda; class Insecta; order Lepidoptera; family Nymphalidae; genus Bicyclus; species Bicyclus anynana. The sequence goes on from NC_069088.1 coordinate 11,661,322, forward strand.
AGCTCAGTGTCAGATGTTTAATTTGATACAGTTTCAAAATTAAAATTGTTTTTCTTGTATAGATACTATAGTATATTTCTATACTAATATTATTTAAGAGGAAAGATTGTTTGTGGGTTTGTGTGTTTGTATGTAATGAATAGACTCGGAAACTACTGAACTGATTAAAAAAAAAATATATTTCACTGTTGGGAAGCTACACTATCCTAGTGCTACTTCTGGCATAGTTGGTTTGTGTGGTACTCAATAGTGAGATCCTAGGATCGATTTGCAGCTTTCGTCTTTTAGGTAGGTATTTATATTTTTCAAATTGACTCAGGTCTAATCTGATGGCATGCATTGGCTTAGGCCATACATTAACCAAATTGAAAATAATGGTGCTTCCGTTTGTAGAGTTTACTGGAAAGGCAATCGAAAAGCAATAAGCAGTATGCGATAAGGCCGCCTTTTGTATGCTGATCTCTTCCTAATTTGTTTTTATTTCACTTGTATTTGTCTTTGTGGTGTGCAAATAAAGTATAAGTATCTATCTATCTATCTATCTATCTATGTACAGTCCAAGTAGGGAGTCTTGCGCTAATACGACTGTAAATGTAAATGTACATCATCATCATCAGTTGATGGACGTCCACTGCAGGCCTTTTGTAGGGACTTCAAAACGACATGATCCTGAGCCGTTTGTATCCAGCAAATTACTGGATGGTGGGGAGTCGACCAACACTGCGCTTTCTACTTCGGGGTCACCATTTCAGCACCTTGGGACTGGTCGTCGTCATCCAACGTCCATCGGCTCTTCGAATTATCTGCCCCGCCCATTGCTACTTCAGCTTCGCGACTCGTTGAGCTAAGTCGGTGACTTTGGTTCGTTTGCTGATCTCCTCATTTCTGATTCGATCACGCAGAGAAACTCCGTGCATAGCTCGTTACATAACTGGCTGTGTGACTCTTAGCCTTTTTCTTCTTCATGCCTTTCGAATTGTTATTTTTGATTAATAGTAATTAGGTAAAATGTACCTAGTTATAGTATAAACCTAACATAAAACAACGGTGTATAATACGCGATAAAAAGCTAATGAATGTTGATATTATAGAACTAAAAACCGAAATGGCAACTAAGAAGTTTGCGGGACCATCGCCGTATGCTGTTAACGCCACTTACCCGGAAGTCGACTTCAGACACACTGAGTAAGACGTCTTTTTATCTATATTGAAGGTGATTGTATTTTAGTTAACAGCCAATTTGACGGTCTACTAAAAATAATAATAAGTACTATTTTATTTAGAGATTGGAGTATCATCGGAATTACTTGTATTCGATTATACAATTCAATTCTATTCAATGATATGATACCATGGAACTGGTCTGGGCTGATGGATCCAGACGATATGACGGATCCAGATAAACTCGAGCTCTTAAACTTAACAAGTTAATAATCAAGTTATGGCTCATTTATTTTGGCAAACACCAAGTTTGGCTACGTGTTAGAGCAATTAATTAGGTAAATAATTAAATAAGAAAGTTTGTTTATAAAAATATATATTTTAGTATAATAAATACTAGCGGACGCCCGCGACATCGTCCGCCGACCTCTTTAATCCAGCCCTTACAGGAGTATCGCTGTAAAAATGGAGTAACTTCTCCCGTTTTCCCAACATTTCCCTTCACTGCTCTGCTCCTATTGATCGTAGCGTGATGAAATATATACACCTGCCCAACCTGCCCAGGAGTATGAAGAATAATTGTATCAAGTTTCATTAAAATCCGTCAAGTAGTTTTTGTTTCTATAACGAACATACAGACAGACAGACAAAAATTTTACTGATTGCATTTTTGGCATTAGTATCGATCACTAATCACCCCCTGATAGTTATTTTGGAAATATATTTCATGTACAGAATTGAGCTCTCTACAGATTTATTATAAGTATAGATCTCACCATTTTGTCATTCCATACAGATATTTAAACAACGTGAATACCAAACAAAGCAGCGCTTCAGTTGCCCCTGTGACGGCTGCAATCTTCGGTCTTGGCCGCGCTGGTTCCATTCACTTGAGTAGCATAATTCGCAATCCTCGTGTAGTTTTGAAATACATTGTAGATGATCGTCAAGAAAGATTTGTCAATCTGAAAACATACTGGAAGCTTGGAGATGAAGTAACATTCCTAACGTCGGCTAACGCTGAACGAGTCTACAAAGACAAATCGTAAGTTTAATATTAACTTAATCAGGCAGACAGAATCAAGACCATGAGCCGCAGCAGAAAAAGCTGCCTTGTTCCTTTTACCGCGGATACCTTTGGGCCATGGAATCGCAGTGCCAAAAACTTTCTCCGAATTTCTCCGGCTAGTTGCCTCGACTGGTGACAGAAGGGCTGGCTCATTTTTAGCGCAAAGGATCAGCCTGGCTGTCCAACTGAAATTTGTCAGCTGAAATGCAGCCAGTATTTGACGAAGGCATGATTTGTAATAGTTACAAGGATAAGTTAGCTTAAGTTTTTTATTGTAGTTCATGGAAGTGAGAACTAAAGTCAATATTTCTGTTTTCTTTAGTTTTTAATTTAATTTTGACCGTTTATGAGAATAATTTCGACTAATCACTTGAGTTTGAATATACCTAATTGAATAAATAAATTTGTTTCTGTTTTCTATATTTTGTAAAAGGTATTGTTATTTTTAGAGTTAACGCAGTCTTCATCGGTTCGCCCACGTACACACATCATAACATTGTCGTTAATTCCATCGCTAACAACAAAGATGTCTTCTGTGAAAAACCCATTGCAGAGACTATCCAAGAAACTAGAAAGTGCTATGATGCTGCTAAAGCTAAGGGTCGAGTTCTCTTTGCCGCCTTTAATCGACGTTTTGATCCTGCTTACAAGGCACTCAAAGAGAGAGTCAGACAAGGAGATGTAGGTCACGTTCAAATTCTCAAAGTCACCGCTAGAGATTCACCGTTGCCGTCTATTGACTATTTAGCAAGCTCAGGTAAATTGTTAGACTTAAAAAATAACTTTTCTGTGCGTTACTGATTTGTTTTTAATGAATTTAACTTCTCCAGGTGGCGTATTTCATGATTGCTTGGTACATGATTTTGATATGTCATGCTGGGTACTGGGCGAGCTGCCGATACGAGTACAAGCAACTGCCTCTGCGCTCATTCCGGAAATCAAGGCCATAGATGACTTTGATACAATTGCCTTCCTTCTGACTTTTCCATCCGGAGCCGTTGCTATAGGCGACAACAGTCGTTTTAGTGCATACGGTTACGATCAGAGATTGGAAGTTTTTGGGAATAAAGGTCAGAACTATTAACCTCATATATGTATAGTAGGTACTTAAGTAATTGCCTTTAAAGACTAAATGCTTATTTTCTGAATTGCACTTTACAGGTATGATAAAAGTCGAAAATGAGAGGCCAGCTCACTGTTTTGAGTCATATATTGGACATGATAGTGTAAAGCAAAACCCTATCTACTATTCATTCCCGTCACGTTATAAGATTGCTTATCAACGGGAACTTGAACACTTTCTGGATGTTGTACAGTGTAAGTAAGCTTATCAATTGGGTTTTGTGGAGTATTTGTTTGAAAATATTTATTGTGACTGTTTTTTCTCTATTTAGATGGAGTGCCGCTTGACGTAACGAGTTGGCAGACACTTGCTGTCAGCAAAATTGCTACCGCTGCCGAAGAGAGTGCGCGTACTGGCAACACTGTGAAATTAGATTGGAGTAACGACGACATTCCGGTTATTTATTCTTAAAATTATAAAAGCATTGCATTGCACTGATTTGTATTTAGTAGGGCGTGTGTTCTTGATACATTAAATAAAAAGAATCTTCAAGTTAGTGGAAGCTACGTCTATTTTAATAAGAATTAATTCCTGAATTTTAAAAAGGTTTTAAATGATCTTACGATAGTTTTCAGATATTTCCATAGCATGTAGGATACCCATAGTGGCATTAAATCTTTGAAGGTTTTCCACACCACACCACACTTTCTAAACTTACTTTCATTTATTATATTTTTCTTAAATAATAAATATGTATTTTAATATTTTCAGTCTTATTAACAACTATACTTTTCCTGAATACCAACTCATTTATATTGCCCTAAATAAAGGTCTACGAGAAATATGTTTTGTACTCCTTTTGCACTAAAGGCAGACACCGTTAAGAATTTTTAATATCAACAATGACGAAAGGGATAAAAATTACTTTGCTTGTATAATAAGGTAGGTACATCTTATAGATCTAAGCCAAGAATGAAGAAACAATTCCCGCTAAGGAATTCGGGTCCAGATAAAAAGATTTTTACGAGCCTTCATACGGGGCCGAAATTAAACATGAATACTTGCTTTTACCTCTGACGTGGAACATTCCGCTCCAATACATTCACTTTGAACACAAGGGAAACTTCAGAAGGATAATCGGGTTTAGGAGCATATAGCTTAGCGGCTGGCGTGTTGAGACAAATGTAAGCACTACGTACCTTCGAGTGCTTGACAATATTAATACACGGGTATGTTAACTTTAAAATTAATGTCGTTTTATGGTGATGATAACATTAACTCTAAAAAAATACACTTACATTACACTTAAGGTCAATAACTGTTATAGGCATGATCACTGAATGAGAATAAAAAATCTGCATTGTAATGCAGTTTTTTTTAATTTGTTTAATTTTATCAGTTAACAGTTAGGTATTTAAAAAATAACGGATTTTCAAACGAAACTGTAATTTCAATCATCAGCTTGTTTCTGGGAAAAAAACCGAAAGTCGTGTGGATTTTCATCCTCCTCCTAACTAATTAGCTCGCTTCCATCTTAGACTGCAACATCACTTACTATCAGGTGCGATTGTAGTAGTCAAGGGCTAACTTGTAAAAATAAAAAAAATACAGAATAGATCAGAAAATTTCTTTAAATTACAATGACATGAACAATTCTGAAAGCGCAGTGAACAATTAACTGTAAACTGGTTATTCGTAAATATCCTTAACCCAATTATTTCTTCTCGATGGTTCCTTTATCTGGGTAGGTATATTAATCACTAATTTACTCAATAATTTTCGCTGAGCCTCAGTAGCTCAACGGTAAAGCATTCAGACTCATGGTGGTGGTATGATCCCCGCTCCGTTGGTCTAATGTCATACCCACTATTACAGTATTTTTCGGCTAGATGGAGGGGAATGGGAACATTGGTCATACTCGTATTTAAGAGATATGGCAAATATTCTTAAAAAAATTTGAGGGTATTTGTGGAAAAATCTATCTTTTCGCTTTAAAACACAAGCGATCGGCCGCCATTTTTTACTCCCGTTAGTTCGACGCGGGTGGGCGTACGCAGTATTTCTTAGGCGACTGCATGACAAATAAAACTTTCTCAGTCTACTTTATTCGACAAACATATGCTGGAAACCACGCGGTACTATTTGCAATTCGGACTTTTTGTATTAATTTGATTTAACCTTCGTATGCAAACGAGCCAAGCCGCGGCCAAGTACTGTGTTTGTGAAAACCATTGTCAACGTTTTTGGCGAGGAAGCTGTTTGCCCAGCAGCTAGGCGAAATTGCAGCAGAAAGGTAGGTGGTCTGCTTCTGATTGTCTTCATTTCTGTGGTGAACGTCTGCCCGATTCGACAGTTTCCTTTTTATTTATTTATTTTCAGTTCGTTTCATGTAGGATGGTGTGGGTGACAGTTCGTTTCACTCTTGAAAGTTTGCCGCGATTCACGTTAATAGTACGTATTATGAACTGTCACCGAACCCATGCTACCTGAAAACACTTTAAGTAAAGGAAACTATCGAATTAACTAACCAGCTATACAGTAAAAAGTAATCTATCCCGTGGAAATATCCTCAATATTGGTGTTGATTAATTTGACAACTGTAAAGACGGAACAATATTTCTGGTTCAGTATTATTTACTGGTCAGTTTTTGGGAGAAGACATGGTAACAGTTATCAAGCTCAATTTATCTATCAATAGAGGTTAGTGCGGTATCAGTAAGCCCCATGCAGTACAACGTATCTACTGACCGATAATTGAACATGTGCAGCGTTAATGAAATTTTCATCTCACGAGGCATTGCCTAATATTGCGTGCCAATAATAATATATACAGGTTGATATCGGTGGTATTGGCTGGATGGTGTTTGGTTTATTTAGCTGGACATATTACATTACTAGCGGACGACTTCGTCCGCGTGGAAATGTATTTTTTTTAAATTCAACCCCTAAAGTGATGAAATAGGGGTTGAATTTAAAAAACATCTTGAATCACATTATGTTTCGTAATTATAAAAAAAAAACTTTTAAAACTGTAACTCTAAAAATGAAGTACTTTCTATCTTTATTTTAGGGTCAAAAAGTACTGTATGGTTTGCTGCAACGTCCCATTTAATTAAACCAAAATTCATCTTGATCGGTTCAACCGTTTAGCTGTGAAAAGGTAACAGAGAGACAGACTTACTTTCGCATTTATAAATTAGTATAGATATAGCTAGACATATTATATTACGTAAATTCTTTGTGAGATAGAGAAAGAATAATGTTGTCTATATGATTAAATTCTCTGAAGCAATAGATGGCTGGTTTTAGTTCAAAAATGTCCATGTTCTAACACATTTCTACATTTTTTTATAATAGCTATCTAGGTATCTAGGTATGAAACAGTCAATTGATTTATAAAGTTGTGAACTCTAGAAAGTTGAAGAAAAATCGAGATGTGAGGTCGCGATTGCGGTCATTGTGTTCCCACAATAATACTTGGGTGAAAACTTATTTTATACGTTTCTGGAAGTCACGTTTTTGCTTCGTTTGTGCGCTTTGATAGGTATCTACGAGTATCTTATTGGAGATCAAAACATTTTAGTAGATCTCCGTATCTGTATAAAACTAAACTAGCCGACGCCTCGCGATTTCACCCACGTAGTTTTCGTTCCCGTGAGAATAAGGGGATAAATTATAGCCTATGACACTCGAAAATAACGTATTGTATTGTTGTGTATTGTTTACCAAAAAACGAGGTGTATTGTTTACCAAAAAACTTATTTAGAAATAACGGTAAAACGCATGTCATTTCATAACCTTTTTAATTAAGTAAAAAAAAAAAGTACCCCTACAATACCATAAACTTGACCTTTTTATAATATTAGAGGGTATAGATAAAGGGTATACATGATTACTTAATGATGATTTAATGATTGCAAATGAAACTTGGTAGAATTTGAGATCATAATACGAATAAGGTTGAGACTTTTAGTCGTTAAAACTAAAATAGAAGGGGGTGAAAAAGGGGTTGAAAGTTTGTATGGAAAGTCCTTATTTTTTTAAGTTACAATTGTAAAAAATGGTATATGTACTACCACAAATTATACTAAATATAATGACATTCAAGATTTTTCAAAATTTTATGACTAAAGGGTTAAAAAAGGGTTTAAGCTTTTTCAAATATCAATCATTCATCTTTTGAGATCATGTCAGTAAAATGACTTACAGATTCCTGAACTATGTATTAAATATAAAACATGCGCAAAATATAAATAAACGGGAATGAAATATGGTTGAAAGTTTACATCGATTTCCACGCGGACGAAGTTGAAGGCGTCCGCTAGTCTTACGTAACATTTTAACTTATTTAACATTTTTGTGCAAATTACAATCGATTGCTTTCAACCAATTGGTTTTAGAATATTTGGTAAAGACGCCTTAGTTTCATGTAGGTAGGCACGTGGTAGTGAGTGTAGGACTTTACTTAATGAGAAATGAAGTATAAGAGTATTTCTACCTACCTATACATAAAGAGTATGTTTAGATATTATGTCTAAATTAATCACAGTCACTAAACTCGTCGAAGCATGGGGAATTTCGTAAGTAAAAAGCAGGTTCTAAATTGAAAACAGTGCCCTAAGAAACAACTCTTCATTAGGCGCATGATTTGACAAGACTCCATGAACAAGCAAGGTTTATTCATGAAAAATAAATTAACTTCTTTCCGTACATTGCAAAAAATAATTACCTTTACATTACATTGCGGTTTAAGGAAAATCATTTGAATTAGGGACGTTAGGTATTATTATTAATTATAATCGATTATTAGTTACACTACAAATACTTAATATTCAGTTTTTATAGAATTTAGAAAGAAAAAGAAAAAAAAAATTATTCATATCTAAAAGTTACAGACAGTCAATAAATACCTTATCCTTATTACAGTCTGTAACCCTTAAAAAGAAAGGGTGTACAGCTCAGCATATGCCGTGCACTACATACAAGCATAATACACGGCGCTGATTTTCAGCTGAGACCCGTGTGACGTCACAGCTAATATGAATACATTCAAATAAACAAAATTAAAATAAGCAGCAAATATGTGTTACAATTTAAAATAAATAATTATTAATTAAAGTATAGATATAATGTGATACGAGTATGTAATGAAAAATGACTATGTTGGTTAAATATAAATTTATAATATGAAGTGTAGGTACTTCTTAATATATAATTAAAAAATTAAATTGAAATTAAAATAAATAACTAAATAATAATAATAATAATAATAATAATATTTATTTCAAGCTTCCATAGGCTCATAGTTATGTTAGTATAATTTATATTATTAACTAATGTTTTAAAATTTTCAAAAGAAGTATCATATTTTCCCAATTATCTTGATTCCCTCTATAGAATGGATATTTCCACCGCACAATCCTCAAATTCCTTTTGTCGATCTAGTAGAAAGTTTTTTAATTTTTTACGAAAAGGAAATTTGCTTTGGGAATTTCGTTAATGTGTAAGAATACCTATCAGATAAGGAATAGTAGGTGTAGCTTTATTCACCTACAAGAGAAAATTCGGTCTGTAGCCTATTGTAAACCGTAGATTTTGTTTAAAGAAGAAATGAAAAATGGTGTTAAAAAGCTATAAGTAACTTATTAGTACAGTAGATATTATTGGAGGCGTGTGCCCAGTGGATATGATCTCTGCCTCCTATTCCGGAGGGTGTGGGTTCAAAACCAGTCCGGGGCTTGCACCTCTAACTTTTCAGTTGTGTGCATTTTATGAAGTTAAATATCACGTGTCTCAGACGGTGAAGGAAAATATAGTGAGGATACCTGCATACCTGAGAATTTTCCTAATTCTCTGCGTGTGTGAAGACTGCCGATCCGCATTTTGCCTAACCCCTCTAATTCTGAGAGGAGACTCGAACTCAGCAGTGAGCTGAATATGGGTTGATAACGAAGTAGGTTAGTATTTAACGAAAATATTATCAATTTTATTTCATTAAATTTTAGAATTATTTAGGCAAGTAATTATTTAGAATATCTACCATGCCGGCAACAAAAGACTACCCATTAAGCCCATGCAATTCCGGTTAGCTGAAATTTCAATAGCGTTTTCATTTTGCACGGCCGGCTACTATTAAAAGGTTAATCGTTCACATAAAATATGGTACAATAAAGAGCATTTCACCATTCATGAGGCACACGGACTCAGACATCTCACGTTATTATAGTCATAAAGTTCGCCCTTTCCTTGCATAATAACATGACGAATTGCGTTCGCGATATTTTTGTGCCTCTTTATACGATAAGGTCATTACGCATTTCAGTTATGATATTAAACAGAAACGGGGAAATTAAATCCACTGCAGTTCAAACTAGGGAATAAAAAAAAACTTTTCGTCAGAAAAACAGGATTCCATTCGGTGCGTACGTTTTTTAAATTTAAAAAGTGGTGAGAAATTTTAAAGCAAATTTCGACGCAGAGATAATGGAAAGCATGAGTTTCGAGCAATAGCGACCGTGTGGGTGGCGTGCCAGTGTGAAAAAGCACAAAAGTTGTTGTAAACGCCATCGCGGTATGAACCCGTATGAAAATATAGACTGAACAACTCTATAAACTTGTTTTTTATTTATAAGTACCTTCCTAAATTATTTTTAGCGTCCCGTATGTGGCAGTTGGGCGAGAGGTTTTTATTTTCGGATTTCTTTTGCTTACAAATTAACCATTGTAGTGTGATTGATAAGAATAGTGTACACATTTATAGTACGTTTGTACAAAGAGTTGTTGATTAGGTAAAAACTGACTTATTATATTAGGTACAAGCATGCACGGATTGTAAAGACTGTAAAGAACCCTGTATGAACAAATAATTCGCTGAGCAATAATTTAAATTATTTTCAATATCAGTCTATTTAAATAGCTATTATATAGGAGAGAGAAACTAACTACATTGGTGTAGTTAGGTTCAATATCGCAAACGTACGTAGTGTACTTAAGGTAGCATAATACTCCATATTATACGCAGTTTATCCATTATTAAATTATTTTGTACGATACCCACATTAACCACAACTTAAGGTATTTTATTATGGTATCGATATATAACATACTACAGCCATACTCGATGTGTGCTGTTTACCAACAAACTAATTAAAAATGAGGGTATAAATCGCAAGTCATTTCACACCTAATAATAATTAGAATTAACTTTTTCTTAAAGTAATGAAAATAAATTCGATTAATAAGCTTAGAACAATTATATCTTATTGTTTGAAAAATATTTCATAAATATATTTTGAAAAATATTTCATAAATAAACAGTACATAATTTAAAAATAAATAAGTTATGAAATGACATGCGGTTTTTACCTTCATTTCTAATTTGTTTTTTCGTAAACAGTACATATTGAGTAGGGCTATAGTATAGATAATCGTACCGTACTGTTTTTGATTATCAACTAAATACTTAGATAAAGATATTATTTTTTTTAATTTTACTGTAGGTAGGAGATATTATAAATATTTTTTCCGAATACTCTTTTACTATGCATAGTTAGTAGGTGGTCTGAAACTTTAATAATTTTATAAAAATAAACGAGCAAATGTTGTCGTCATCGGAGTGGCAGTTCGTGCCTGGAATAAATTTCTTCAAAGGGATCGTTTTCAATTTCATGGCTCAATCTTCGGGATCTCTGTGAGAATATGTAAAGGGGCATTTGTCGGTGTCAACACAGTGTAATGAGCCCTTTCGCATTAACTACGTGCCTGCGGACGTTATATTACTTAAACGTTTTGATTTATGAATAAAATTATACTTTGTAAGTCGCCATAGATACATTATCATCATCATTTGAATTTAAATGACTCAACAGGGCCAGAACATACTTCTTAAAGGAGATTAAATCAGCTAGGGCCGCGTGGCGCAGTGGGTAGTGAACCTGCTTTCTGCATACGCGGCCGTGGGTTAGATTCCTACAACCGGAAAATATTTGTGTGATGAGCATGGGTTTTTGCTAATGTCTGTGTGTTACACATAGAGATGGGCGATGATAACAGCAACACAGTGTTTCACTGAAGCAGTATTAACGAATCTATGTTATTGATGCAAAATGTCATATGTTACATAGATTTTTCTTTTGTTTTATGTATGTACTTCTTATGTTGTAATTAATTAATCAAATAAACTTATAATGCTTTAAACAACAATCCTCGTTCAGTATACAGGAAGTGGATTTTAGATCTAACACACTGCTTGACATTTAAACGGTGGTCGTTACAAATTGAAATCGTAGATTATTATTTTTTAGAGAATCTCAAAGTTTAAACTATAATGAGTGTTATTAATATTAAATGTGTTATAAAACAAGGCTAAAAACTCACGTGATACAACGTCGAAGTATGCCAGATTAGTTTCGAATCCATACGGGTCCCTAGTCATGAGCTGGTTCTTGCAACGCCAAAACTAGTCGGACATACTTCGATGTTGTATCTCGTGACTTTCAGCCATGTTTTATAATAATAATGTTACCAAATGAGAAGGCTTCTTTTATTAATTTTAACCAGATTTTAGTACGAAACTCTGTACTTATTTAATATTTTTAATAAGGTTCTTAATGTATATTCTTATATTCTTATTAGATTATAAAACCGCGCAGCTTTTTGACCTATTTTCCTTAAAGATTTTAATCATACTAATATTATAAAGGCGAAAGTTTATGCGTGTGTAAGTGTGTATGTTTGTTCCTCCTTTACGCTGCGGCTACTGAAGCGATTTGGCTGAAATTTGGAATGGAAATAAATTTTACTCAAGATTAATACATAGGTCACTTTTATTCCCGGAAAAATCCATGACTCCCGCGGTATTTTGAAAAACAGAATTCCACGCGGACGAAGTCGCGAGTGTCCGCTAGCATAGTATAATAGGAACCAAAAGCAAGGAGCTCGTTGATCTCCTGGTTACGCTATACGGCTTCAGACAATTAAGTCCTGGGTTTGTGTTCTGGCTTGGGATTTGAAATGTTGAGTTTTTTTTCTTAAAAAGTTTATCTGTAGCATCTCTTGACTTGGAAAGGTATTGATATGTCTTCGTTACGTGGATGAAAAAATGTGTTTTTTTATTTATTTGGTTAATCAACAATCTTACATTTCTTACAAGTTATGCCATCGGTCCCGGTCATTATTACTAATTAGTCATCATTATCAACCCATATTCGGCTCACTGCTGAGCTCGAGTCTCATCTCTTAGCATGAGAGGGGTTTGGCCAAATAGTCAACCACGCTGGTCCAAATTGAAAAGTTGGAGGTTCATGCCCCGGACCGCATTCGAACCCACACCCTCCGGAATCGGAGGCAGAGGTCATATCCACTGGGCTATCACGGCTCTCACGTTTTCATTACGATGTGACGGGAATGACCTGAATACCGCTGGACATCCATAAAAAAATATACATACAGTTGAACATAGAACCTCCTCCTTTTTGGAAATCGGTTTAAAACGAAGTCGCTTCCTCTGTGTTTCCACTTAGATTTTTTGAACTATTTAACGGATTTTAATTCAGTTTTCAGCAAAAGATAGAGTGATTCATTTTAGCGGACTCAGAGGTGATTACAAAAATAAGAAAACTAATGTCGAACAAAGGTTCACAACATTTGTCAGGACAACTTAATTAACATATCAAACTGTAACCAAAATAAGACCCTAGAATGGCAGAGAAAGACCTTGATTGAAGTCACGCACTTGTGAACGTTATGTGTAGGGTTAAAGGTACTTTGACTGTTAACAAACACTCCCCTTTTACACTCAAGTCACTTTCCCCGCCTATCCCAAGTAACCCATAAAGAATTACACAACAAGAGATGTGGACGACTCGTACGCCACGAGCACACTGAACTGAAGCCTTCCGTACGACGGGCGCCTTATATCGCAAGTCGGTGCAACGCGGTGATAACATTCAATTCAAGCGGAAGGTTTACCTATATGTACAAAAAGTACCTAGAGACATTACTACTCATGTTGTAAGGTTAGCCGAATGACTAACGGGAATTATGACAATGTTCGTATAAATGTTAGAATCAGACGATTAATATGTATTAGTTGGATTCTTTTAGAAAAAGTACCTACATTAAATATATACTCGTAATAGTACAGAAAAAAGCGAAGGTACAACGACTAGCGTCTCGGTTGGCAGTGGTCAGAGGGCGCGGGGTGTGCCATAATGATATCCTGTAGGCTGTAGTTTAGACTAATCATGATGTTATCTACTCGTATATTGCACCCGTGCGAAGCTAGGGCGGGTCGCTAGTAATACGAGTAAAATTAAGTTTTTTGAGCAGGACGTTTCAATTTAATTTGAACAACGTTCTACCCGGCGGGTAAACGATGAAAGCGTTATTTTAAAGGAGTTAACTAGCGAAGTAATGATTCATGTTGCATTCCGCCCCCGGCATTAATTATGGTTCCAGAATCCTGTGACAGACTCGCGGCTGAAATATTCTTCTCGGTTTGACTAAAATAATCGCTTGCAGATCCGAGTTTACATAAACGAATTTCTGTTTTATGAGATACTTATTTTTTTAATTATATTATCTGCAAGCCAAGACATCATCAGCATAGAATTTTTTTCTATAATATAGTTTTCACTACTCTTACTCAAAAACACTGTCATATTACCACTCCACAGCGGGGCTACACAAACATTTTAGCCTCTAGGGGCTAAAGTAATTTTGTTTTTTTAATTCTTGTCTGTTACGAGTACTAGCCTACTATGAAACGGAGGAGGTTTTATTCGAAAATTGAATCATTATAGTTAAGGCTCTGATTGTTTTGAAAAATAAATAAAAAACTTTACATTGGAATGAAATGCAGCGTTCTTGTCTGTGGAATGCGTTCATTTTTTATTTAATTTTTATTGAGTTGCGAATAGAGCGAGATTTGAAGACATGGGACATCCTTTACGGTGTAATACATTTGCCTTTTTCTCATGTGAAAAAAATAAAATTAAAAAGCGAGAATTTAAAAAACAAATAATACACACTTGATTTAATTCAGAAAATAATTGTAAATTTGTGACTGTAACTTTCATATATCCATCTTCACAGTAGTCGGAAATTATGTTACCGGGTAAAAGCATCTCCCATAATATCCAAAATTGTAGACTTTGTAAATTTAATTTTCAATTAAATAAATCATTGAATATTGAACTAAACTATTTTATTTTCTCGCAATCGTAGTGAAAAGCAGAGTGTAACACGCGGGGCTAAACCCATTATATACTCGGTTTCTATTTAGGCGGCCCTCGACTTACGTCTCAGGCCCTAAAAATACCTCGTATATAATGGGTCTTTTTAGCCCCTTGTATAACAATCTACTATTTTATTACTTATCTCGTACTCGGAAAAGTTATTTAAGTATTCTACTTGAAATAATATTATATAGAGGCAAATGAGGTTGAGGATATTATTATTTTCAGGCATGTATGTGAGCTTACTTGATCGTCAATGGTTAGCATTACACGATTTTTCGACTAATTCGAGGCGTATTGGAATATTGGTCATATTTAAAATATATGAATGGTTACAGGCATGTGAGCATAATAATTGATTGTTAGTGGCTAGAATTCAGAGTGGGTACGACAATAGTCAAGCGGGCGGGGATCGACCCCATGTTGAGCTATTGAGACTATCTTTTTTTTTTATTTGTTTTCAAGTTCGGTGTCGTATAAAATACACTAGTACCTACCCGTATTACCATTATCAAGTTACGAAAAATGAATCATTGTAGCATTAGATCTATTTCTAACCTTAAACCTTAGTAGCATCTAGGTAATTATACCTATAGCCTAGTCAATTTAACCATTATAAATGATTTTTTATGAATGATGGAATATTGTAGCAAATGGATCTTAATGTTTCTTTTTATTGCATTCTATATGCTGTTACTGCTGCTGTTGTAAAAAGTTTTAAGTTCATTTAAAATCACACATTTTTAAATAATAATCCAGGTCACGCTTTCATTTGCCAAACTATAGCAACCGATAACTCTTTTCATTAGCGATACCCATCTACTTCAGTACTGTTGATATTGCTGACTTGTTTTGAAATCGTTGCATTAGATCTATTTCTAGCGATGGACATAGACGTCCATTGCTAGAAATAGATCTAATGCAACGGTTGAGCCGACGATATATCACGATGCAACTCCCAAAAACAAGGTACGTAGGTACAGAGGTTAAAGTTCGGAGTCAAAGTGTGCCAATCTTCTTTCCTTTGACATTGAAGTTACTGCTATTGTGAATTGTTTTACCGGAGCGTCGTGTATTGGAGGAGTAATAACGTTTGTTCGGGAAATTCAAACGTGAAACTAAATTGTATTGCACTCCTGCTGAGTGCGGTGCGGTGACGGCAGGGAGCTGGTAATTTCAACACTTCTGGCGTATGTTCAAACTGATTTATTTTATGTGTACCTAAAATATAATATACGTATCAGTAGGTATATATTAGTGATATTATAACAGAGAACTAATATAGTCTTTGGGACCAGGAATAAAATGTTTATTCGTAAAAAAGAAGCTAAAGTTGGTCCGTACAACATCAGTTATATGCCAATGAAAGTCACCTCAAAATCGGTCCAGACATTTCAGGAAACCGACCAATTTTGTCAGAACAAACAGACAGTGAGACAAGACGGCCTCCGTGGCGCAGTGGTATGCGCGGTGGATTTACAAAAGCGAAGGTCCTGGGTTCGATTCCCGGCTGGGCAGACTAAGATTTTCTTAATTAGTCCAGGTGTACCGACAAAGACGTACCGCCAAGCGATTTAGCGTTCCGGTATGATGCCGTGTAGAAACCAAAAGGGGTGTGGATTTTCATCCTCCACCTAACAAATTAGCCCGCTTCCATCTTAGACTGCATCATCACTTACCATCAGGTGAGATTGTAGTCAAGGGCTAACTTGTAAAGAATAAAAAAAAAAAAGAATTGAAAGCTTTAAAATTATGAATAGAATTTCAGTGTAGGTACTTATTTAAGTAGGAGGAGGAGTGGTATTATGGTGTGGAAATATTTATAACAATCTATTAATAATAATTACCTACATATTTGTGTTATTTTAGATTGAATCGACTGATATATTGGTTCAATAGGCTTTATCAAGCTGTGATAGGCGTAACGAAGGTCATGGGAATCACGAATGAAATAAGCTTTGAGGAATGAATGTCACAGTGACTAGAAAGGGCCCTTGTTGATGAAGCCGTGTTCGGTGTTCGACACAGCGGCGGGGGTGGGGTGAGATTGCGACCCTTCTGATTACACAATGTTGGCTTTCATCCCTTGTGCAAGTCGCGCTCCGGAAATCTTTTGTGATTCGACTTCGGTTATTGTGGTACGGCATACTAATATGAGGCATCTACTTGTAGATGAACGCCGACGAAATATTTGACGAGCAAAAACCGCAAACCGCGTGTAACATTCAACACAATAATAAACTCGGTTAACCGAAGCATCGATTCCGCTCTTGCATGCATTGCGGCAAATTGTCATACGTTACGCCGGCATGTTTATTGTTATTAGCGCTTTACTAACAGCTGTATTCCATTTCGGACAATTAAAAGGGGGTGAACTGAGACGTGAATCGTGTTTGTGCCGCACGCCGACTCCACGATCTAGTGGACACGGCGGACACACTCGAGTTACTTCACTACAAACTATGTGTCCTGTAAACAATAGCTGTGACTTTTGAATCAAAACGAGGTTTCATATTCAGTGCTAGCGGAAACGCACGACTTCGTATGCTCTTAGACCTCCATAATCTAGTTCTACCGCAAAATCGTTGTTAGCGGACGTCTTCTACCTATGAACTACCTCCCTGTCAATTTTTTTTCGAGATATTGTCATGACTGACCTTTCGTTTTTATATTATAAAATATCATATAGATAGAAGATAGATGTATTTCATTACAACCAATGTAGCAACCAGTAAATGCTTGTTTTAAGAGAATGGCTTTAATAAAAGGACCATTTCCGGGCAAAGGGATTCGTACCAGTATGTCACTGAATCTTTTCGAGTGTGTTCCTCTTCTGATAAGAATACGTAAGGGCATAAAAATAAAAGTTCACATCGAAGGAACAGGGAAAATGTCGTGGAATAATATTTGAGATTCTCATTTTATTTGACTGCAGACCCTCTGCGAATGGAGACAGAGATTTCCCGAGATGGCCCTATCAAACATTTATGGAGTACCTACATAAAAGGACAACGCTTAAGAACAGTTTCAATAAGTGTTCAAAGTAGTATGACCATGAAGGACTTCGGATGAGGAACAGAATACTTTACTGAACACAATTAGTACATACGTAAGTAGTTATTATTAGAGTTTATGATACAAAATATGAAATGGATCTGAGTTTAATATTTTAATCAATACATAAACATAATATGCTACTTAAAATGAAATTAAAGTGTCTGTCTGTGATTTCAAGATAGTGAAGTGTTTTCTCAAGTGCTTATAATTATTTACACGATGCTAAAACACAATCAAGCTTTTGTTTAATCAAGCAATGTTTGTCTGTCTTTCTGCTTGTCCGGGCTAATCACTAGAACGGCTGAACCAATTTTAATGGGACTTCCACTGAAGATAAATAAAAGCTACGTCAATGTTTTCTCTTAGACGCCTTTTATAACTACGTAATTACTCATAGTTTTAGTATGAACCAATAAAAATGTAGGTTGGTGCAAACCCGCGAGTCACCTCTTGTTCGCGCGTTGGCATTGCTAAGCGGGGTATTGGAGTGGGACCCGGATTTAGATTTGTTTTTCTCCTCGCCTGCTGAATTTCACAGAACTTTCAGCAGATACGTTCAAGTAATTCAGGAGTTATAGATAGTTTATATAAACACATTAGGTTAGGCCTGTAATGTTTATATATATATATATATGTGTATAAAATAAATAAATAAAATAAATAAATAAAAAGGATTGTTCGACGTTTTAATATTTAACGCATTCGTAATATTCTTTTTTCGCCTTTGTCACTTCATTCATAGAATATTTATAGTTTGTATGGAAGATCACAAAGAAAATTCATTTTGGGGCAAAGACTCAAACAGTTCGACGTTCGAATTTCCCCTGTGTAAATGTTATTACAGTACGTGAGTGTTGCAGGTAAAACATTCTGCGTTATTCGCTCGTGCTTCTATTGACGGCTCCAACGCTTCGTAGGTAGTAAACACTAAACATAACAATACATTAACGAAAATCTACTTTCTCTATGAAACAGATTGAAATGTACTACAAAAACGTTATTTTTTTATATTTAAAACAGAATTTATTCCAATTTAAATTTTTTGTTCTCTACAGTTCTTTAATTAGGGTAGGTAAATTATCAAGAAATTTGAGGGTAGTTATGAAAATGCTTCATTAACGAATGCGAGCGACTGGCCGGCCAGTATTGAGACGCGTCAGCATGACATGGGTGGAGCTCGTACGCAGTATTTCGATTGCATTCGACGAAAAACCCTGATACCACGCGGTACTACGTGTAATGCGGCATTACTTAGACTTCTTGTATTAATTTGATTTAATTTTGGTGTGCACAAGATAACAACTGGTATTATGAAGGCCGCGGCTTATTTCAAGTGTCGGTGAAGCATTGTCAAGGTGTTCTGGCGAGGAAACTGTCTCCTAGCAGCTAGGCGGGTCTGCGGCATTAAAAGGTAGGTTTGCTCATGATTTCTTTCGTTTTGGTAGTGAAAACCCACCCAAGATACAAAAAGGAAACTATAGAATTCCCTAACCAGTTAGGTACAGTGTTCAGAGTTCTATTTCCGTGGCATATCCACAACAAAGACTATAAAAAAACATTTTTATCGGTAAAGATTATTTGGATTAAGTACATTTTCAATTATTAGTTGTTAATAGGTATATTTACTTAAATATAGGAAAACTAAAGTAGATACGATAAAAGACCAAAGTAGTGACCACAGAAGAGACAGGTAGATATGCTTAGGTGCTTTGGCTCTATTTTGCTTGTACATATGTTTTCTGTGATTTTGTTAAGAATGATTAAGGCAATTAATTTAAAGAAAAGCTTGTATAATCAAAATTTACATTGCACTTCATACGTAGGATTGCACTGGATATTATCCATTTTTTGTTATGTGGCCCTTTTTGTCTGTAATGTTCGAATAGCATAATTATACTAAAATTACATTTGTAAATTCAGTTTGTAACAACTGCGTCACCTGTGTCGGGCTCGTGGTTATCTTCCGGGAAAATAAAATTTATGGCGAAACTTTGTTAAGACTGATAGACGGTTTTAGAAATTGGAGTAGACAACGTCTTATGATTGACATATCTTTAACATTTTTGTTTATAATTGCTAGGGTGGGTTTCTTTAATTGTTAAAACCATCATAACTGAAGATAGGATAAAGGAATTTTGCTTTTAAGTTAAATGTTAACTTACATGCTTTCGACTGTATTTTAAGAAAAATATCAGAATTAAGTATAAAATTTAATTTTTTGGCTGGCTCATTTTTTGCGCAAAGGATCAGCATGACTATCCAACGCGGAAATGCAGCTAGTATTCTTACCCACTATTCCACGTAGTGGTTGGCATATCTACTAGGATAAGTTAGCTTAAGTCTCTTATTGTAATAAAAACAATAGCAAATAGCAAATCGATACATAATGGTCTTATAAATTGTGTTGGTAATATGCGTGATCGAATCAGAAATGAGGAGATCCGCAGAAGAACCGAAGTCACTGGCATAGCTCAGCGAGTCGCGAAGCTGAAGTGGCAATGGTCAGGGCACATAGTTCGAAGAGCCGATGGAAGTTGGGTTTCCAAGGTGCTGCAATGACGACCCCGCACCGTAAAGCGCAGTGTTGGTCTGACATCAAGCGGGTTGAAGGGAGCCGCTAGGTGATGGCGGTTCGAGACCTATGTCCAGCTGTGGACATCCATCTACTGTTAATGGTGATGATGATGATGACATTCAAATTACAAATACAAATTACAGTTACAAATAAGAAGACTAAGCCTTTTGATCAATGCGTGTAGGATACTTATAAGAAAGTATTCAAGAAATGTATGAATAATATTTGTAAGGCAGATAACAAGAAAAAGTAATACGTGTGTCGTTTTCTCTTCATTCATGGCCTCGAGCCGGGATTATCGCGCTCGCCGTGATTATGATTAAGCGCTGCCAGGTGAGAAAAAGTCGGAACGAAATTAAAATTATATTCCGCAGGCTCTCATTATGTTTCTAAAATATTTTTCAGGTAGAAGAAATTCCGAGGTTCCGTGCGAATTCGGATATAAAATTTTATCCAATAATGAAGGTTATGCACACTAAAATTGTGGTAAAGTTTAATAGAAAGAAAGTTTATTTATATTTAAGCCCATTCAATTAATTTGGCTTGCTTGATTTACTTGCGCAATCGGCAGGATATTGTAAAATCAACAACCTTTACCGTCACCATACATAAAGTACTTACCATTAATATATATGTATTTTTATCTCGGTATACCTTAATCGGGGAGTAAGTAAATCTAATGTCCTACGTTCTCTTACCAGAAAACTATTAAAATGTATGTATAGTATTAGTAGTAGTAGAGTTTGCCATATTCATTTCTGTCTGTCATGTCTGAAAACTGATAGCAATGGAGACTTTGCCTCAGATTGACGAAGGCAAAGACTCCTTGCCAAGATATTGCAAGCCGTGCTTTTACCATATCCTGTAAAGTCTATGATGTAGGGTTAAGTGAAGGTTTTTCACTAAAAATAGGACTATCGGATTATTTAGGCCATAATTGAATATACATACTTGATATGTAAAATAATTATAAGCCTGTTCTCTGATTACGCCCGGTACTTATAGTATTATCGCAGGCAGGTGGCTCTAATAGAGGTATTTGTCATCCACGTACACACAAACAATTTCATTTGTCATAACGGTATTTTACAATTTCGTACATTGCCGGCTTATTGTAGTCATTACATACCTTATAACATTCTATTTTCTTGCGTCTATTTTAGAATTTTTATGCATATTAATTATTAATATGTATTTTGAAATTGTATTGACGTTGAATCAATATTTTATGGCTTCGTGGTTAAACAAGCAATCCTTGTCTTATTAACCAAGTATTAATTATGCCCTAATATTTCTTTTTCTTTATATTAGGAATGTTAATGAATTAATGCACCTATTTTTTTGCCTTTATGGATGTGTTCGGAAAAAGAAAATTTAAGGAAAAATATCAACTTATTTAAATTACTAGATTTGGCTAGCTAAGCACAGAAGGTACTGTACAGATTTTCATACGGTTTTCATCAATGGAAAAAGCGGAAAGTTTATGAAAAAATGTTCATGTATCATTTACACTCGGTAAATGATATTAGTACAGTAATCCTTCCTTCTAAAAGCATCCAGGAATACTACAATAGAAGCACACAAAAATGTCGTGTAATAGATTAGGTAGATAATAGAAATTCCTTTTAAAAGCATCCATTTTTATTATTGTCGTGCAAAATTAGGGCGAGTTCCATATATGTATAACGTAATCACAAAACCTTATCATACCATGGGCATGGAGATTAGACAACGTGTTGTGAATAGACACAAGTATAAATTCTAACAAAGTATACTTCTAACCGGCGCCAGCGGCTTGATGGAATTTATATTATTGTACCAAATGTATCAACATAAATACAATCCGTGTCCAGCTAAAGTACATCACCTAAAGTGTCAGATATTTCTTGTAATGGCTTTTGAATGGTAAACAACAGATGGAATATCACCTGAAATAGTGCGGGTCGTTTGGTTGGCGAAGTTTTTGTTCGGGGCACATAACGAGCACCTGCGATCTCATCTACATAATATGGACAAGTCGTTGAACTTGCGGCTGCCGGACACTTTGTGAGCTTTGCAACTCTCTCAAATTGTATAACATTTTGTTGCTCCACACTTCTTTAAATAACATTTTTAAATATTATCGTACTAAAAGGCGAAAGTCTGTATGGATGTTTGTTACTCTTTAACGCCGATACTACTAAACCGATTTGGCTGAAATTTGGAATGGATATAGATTTTACTCTGGATTAACACATAGGCTACTTTCATCCCGGAAAATTTATGGTTCCTGCGGGATTTGTGAAAAACTTAATTTTTAAGAAGTCCAATAAACCAATGCCTCTCCTTCTCCAAATAAACAGAAGTTAGAACTTGAGGCAGAGGTTCAAATCCTATCCTAACCTCCCGGCTATTTACTTATATCTTAAAAAATCTTGATAATTTTTTACATTAATAATGAAATTATTACTTTATCAAAAAAAGTTGGCTACGTTTTACAACAAACAAGGACAAGCGAAGATCGTTGATACAGCCTAAGTTTTACGACTTTTTTTAAAGAATTATGATTGGTTTGTTTATTGGTTTGTTTGTTAGAAAAAATAATACAACTTCAAATGTTACTTCGCCGCTTTGGTACACCGCCCGGTGCATAATTTTGAGTAAAAAGTGTGATAAAAATAATTTTTTTGATCAAGAAACATACTTATATTTAACCAAATCCTTATTTTACATCATATTATTATCTCCATATATTTTTATACGGGGTTCCGTGACCGACGTTGTATTGGTCGATGGGTATTCTCGTTTGAGACGGGTTTCATAACCATTGAGACGTAGGTAAACTAAACATATACTAGGTTTACAACAAAATATTTAAGAGTAAAATGTCAAGGAAGACAGGATGTGATTTTATGAAAAGTTTGTCTGGAAATAGCAGAGATTTGAATTTGGGGATCATGTTGCGCAGAACTAGCAAACATTTGAATAAAACTGTGCCTTGGGAGCTATAAAAGTTTAGAGCCACAGAGAAACACGGAAAATATAATCGAAGGGAACCAAGAGGGACGACGTTATGCCGACTAAGAGTACATGCTAGCTATCATATCAATCATGAAAATCTATACTAATATTATAAAGCTGAAGAGTTTGTTTGTTTGATTGAACGCGCTAATCTCAGGAACCACTGGTTCGATTTGAAAAATTCTTTTAGCGTTAGATAGCCCATTTATCGAGGAAGGCTATAGGCTATATATTATCCCCGTATTCCCACGGGAACGGAAACTACGCGGGTGAAACCGTGCGGCGTCAGTTAATTAAATATATAATTGTAGGATTAAGAAGTACCAGTTCAACTTATTTACTTAACAGCTTTCAATAATGCTTCATGGTTTACGCCTTTCTTTACGCCGCAACGTAGTTTTTGACGTGACAACGTCTTATATTTCGATGGAGCCGGCTGCACACTCGATAAAAGACGACGTCATGCGCCGTCCCCTTGCTGCCTACTTTTTTTTACAAGAAATAAAGTATATTCTGGTCTATGAAGATTATTAAACAGTATTTTAGAAAAACGAACATTTTCTTTTGGTAAATGCAACCATTCCATCAGTATTTTCGTAGGACGTTGTCACGTTCAACGATCGTCAGTACCTAAACCGACTTTACAGACAACCGACTTTTGTTTATTTCTTTCATTAATATATTTTAGTAACAATAGTAAATAACTTACATTTTTTAAATGACTTCTAATAGCATAAAGGTTATCTAGACGCAGAAATTATTTACTGAATTCAATGTACTACAATAAACTATTACAAATAAAAATAAAAACCTATGCGTCGATAAACGCGAATCAGAATGTTCAAATATTTGCCAGTTGATAGTCCTTGTTTATAGAGTCGTTACTAAAAAAGTGTATTCACTGAAAGAAATGTTCACGGGTTCACAGCTTTTTATGTAAAGGGGAAGAATAAAGTGAACAAATAAAATCTTTACTATGAAGAGTTACATTTATTGGAGTAACAATATGGATTTGGATGTGGGTTTGGTATTCAAGACATTTTCTTTGAATATCTGGGATGATCAGATACCAGGGCCTTATGCTGATGAGAACTTATAATAAAAACTATTGATTTAAATGAAAAAATATACAGTTTGGTGTACAAATTGTGAAAGCTATGGAGATGGTCCAAAAATGTATGGAACTCAGGATCAGTCATTGTACCCTAACGGAAATAAACGAAGATATTTTTTTTAACTATTTTTAATTATACAAATCAAATTACTTTAATTCTTTCGAAATAATATTCATTATCTCCAAAGATATGCAACAATAAGGGTAATAATGGCGGATAGATGACGTTTTCAATGCAGTAATCCATTTGACGTTTTCTGTCAATTGTCATGTCATAGTTTCTCTATAGACGCCATCTTGATATAAATCAAAAACTGTGATTTTTATTTTATTTATTTCTTTTTATTAAGTTAGATTTATTCACTTTAATAAATTTTAATAAAATCCTTGTATTTTTTAAATTTTAATGATACGGGGTACAAGAGTGGACCTGAAATGGACCATCTCCTTTAGATAGAATTCGTTGAAATAAATACTCTTTTTTTCTTTCCGGAAAAAACAGTCTATTGCGGCTGCAATTAGGGCGGGTGCAGACGATAGTAATTACCGGCCGTCGCCCGGGTCGTCGCGGTCGCGGTCGCGGTCTACACGCTGACCTTACGTGACTGCGCTAATCACTAGCATTGACTCGCTATCCGGAAAAATAAACAAGGATGCAACAATTTACAATATTTCTTATCAAGTAAGTAATTTACGACTTTCTTTTTAATATTTTCAACGATATACATAAGTATACAACACTATTAAATTATTAAGGAAAACTCGCAAAAAAGCAAAACTGGTATTCTAAACTGAGAACAAAACAGGAAGGTCGACAGGCTCTAGTCTAGAGTAATGAATCGCCTAACAATACGCACCATCTAAAGCACTTCGTTCTGTATAATTAAGAAATTTGGTCTAACAACCAATCCAAAGTGTCTCACGATTTTGGTTGAAGCTTTTAGCTGCTCACCATGCTGACGTATTATCAAATTTAGATATTAAGATAGAATTTGGAGAAGGAAATACTTTTCTCTCTCCGGAATAAAACAGTCTATTGCGACTGCAATTAGGGTGGGTGTAGACGACAGTAATTACC
Organism: Bicyclus anynana; assembly: GCF_947172395.1. Lineage (NCBI taxonomy): Eukaryota > Metazoa > Arthropoda > Insecta > Lepidoptera > Nymphalidae > Bicyclus > Bicyclus anynana. The sequence continues at coordinate 11,686,676 of NC_069088.1, forward strand.
GGTCGTAGCGGTCGCGGTCGCCTTCTACACGCTGACCTAATGTGACTGCACTAATCACTAGCATTGACTCGTTATCCGGAAAAATAAATACAGATGCAAGTATTTGCAATATTATGAGATGCCGATTAGGTACTTATTTTTTTAATACAATAGGGCAAAATACAATTTTTTTTTTCGAAAATTGCAGTCAACTTATTTAATCTTATTTTGTTTGGTTTCAGTCTTTTTGATCCTCGTGCAACATCTAAACTACAGCCTTTCTTGATGAGTACTGTTTACCAACGAGGAAATTAGAAATGGAGGTAGAAAATGCATGTCATTTCATAACTTATTTATTTTAAATTATGTCTGGTTTGTCTAATAAATGTTATATTAAATATTTTAACCATATCTAATTGTTCTAAGCTTATTAATCAAATTTATTTTTTATTAATTGAAGAACAAGTTAATTATAATTATTATTAGGTGTGAAATGACTAGTGATTTATATCCTCATTTTTATTTGTTTGTTGGTAAACAGTACTCATCAAGAAAGGCTGTAGTATAGTAGCGACATATCAAATTACTTTCTACTAGACTTGACTATGAATTGAAATGACGTCAATTATTACCAATGTAGTTCAAGACATCTTTGATAGCGAGATTACCTTTTTTGAATTATTTTGCGGTCATAATAGTACCGTATTCGCATGTGTTAATCAAGGCTATATCTATCATTAACAAATCCATAGGAATTTACTCTTTTTGTACAGTTTACTTAAGGGTCGTTATGGCTACAATTAGGGCGGCTATAATTATTAGTCTCGTGGTAGTTTTAGTAGCGGTTGCAACTTCTCTCTCTTGGCCATGACTTATTCTGGATAGCTGGTCGATGTTTCTGAATTTTTCATTTTATTTCTATACATGTTTCCAGATCTTTCTGATCGGAGTAGTGATAATCTCAACGTACCTATTTATATTTCAGGGGCTTCTAGATCTGTGTGTAATATTCCCATTTATCTAGATTGTGATTAACTTTAATTTTAGTTCCAAACATTAAAAAATTAAAAACGATAAATAATTTCCCAAACCGTTTATTAATATTTTTTTACAGGTTTTATTATATCACATCACTTTTTATATTTTTCATTTAATTTTTCTATCACACTCTTGAAGTAATTACCATTTATAAAATATAGTGTAACTACAGTGCTCTGTGCGACATCCGATATGAATGAATTCGATGTACTTAATATATTTAAGGCTATGCCAAATTATTTATATTTTAGAATTATTTTGGACTTTGTGTATATTATAATCTACATTTATTGTAATAATATAGTTGTAGTCTCTAGTGAATTTATGTCAAAATAAAAAATAACAACTTTTTTATATAATTTGCTTGATACTGTAAAATATTTAAAACTGGCGGAGACGATATAGCCGCTTGCGTTATATTTACAATACTAATAATTATTATTGTGTATAGTTAAGATTATGAGAAAAACAAAATACAGTAAACACAAAATTGCATTATTTGTGAGGTAACTTGTGAATCTAAAACTAGCTTTTATATTAGAGATATGTTTAGTTCCGGTAAAATAATATTATAGTTTATAAATAAATTCTATTAATAAATACTTCATAGATTTAATATAATATCTGTATCATCGACATAGTTCAGTATCTTGATCATGCATAGCGCAAATTGATTCCGGTGATGCCAAAAACAACTTCCCAGAAGCGCAAGCGCACAATTGGTAAATTTTGTTCGCCCACGACCTCTTCTGCGGAACATCAGTTACAGATGCCTTCTTGAGATTGTGGATCATAATATTTGAAGCATGTATTTTGATCTGAAATTAAGAATTTGCGATATAAAACTCTTAGACGTTTCTTTGTTTTTAACCGACTTCAAAAAAGGAGGAGGTTCTCAATTTGAGCCCGTATTTTTTTTGATCAATTAAATCTATTTCACAAAAAAAAAAAAACCGACTTCAAAGATGTTCTACTCTAAAAAGCGAGAAATAATATCGTACGTATGTCCTTTCTATTGATCGGTTTGAAGGCGGTGCTTTGCCAAATAAGCTTTTAAAGTTCATTTTGTTTTTTGGTACCACTTTGACTTCAAGGTTATTTTTTTTTGTATTTTTATTAATTTTTTAGTGTAGCATAGTGACCGTAAACGCCACAGTATAGTCAATTTTATTCACTTATTTCTGTTATTTTGATTTTAACAAAAAATTACGGAACCGATTTTCGTGAAAACCAAGTAAGTATACACTTTCAAACAAAACAAGAATTTTCAAAATTGGTTGTTAAATGACGAACTTATTGATGACAAACATAAGAAAAACAAAAAACATACGCGTTAAATTTAGAACTTCCATCTTTTTGAAGTCGATTAAAAATGAGCAATTTACGCACGATATAAGTAAAGCTCAAGAAAGCTACGACGCATGACACAAACATGAGTGCTGAAATGTAAAATACTGTGTACTGTACTAAAACTTACAGCCCCAACGTCCGATTTGAGCGTTATGTTGCTATGCGATGTTATATCAATGCCGCCTGCTCTACTTTCAAGAAATATCGACTGTGGTGCTCTCAAATCTAGACGTCTTGTCAATGATTCCAATCTGAAAACATTTTTAAACTGTTTAGAACCAGAAACAGATGACAAACTATTTTAAGATTTTTACAATACATTAGTTTTCTCTTGTCTCTATTACAACCAAGATGCTAGAGTTAATAGTCAAAGAAATATATTATATCAAAATTTATTTTGATACAGTGATACTCGTAAGTGTACAGTGGCAACAAGTGGCAATATCACTGAAATAATTCATCCATATTTATCTCTAAATATGAAGGAATCTTGAAATATGTATAAAATGTATCTAAATATACACATTACGATCGTTATCAACCCATACTCGGCACACTGCTGAGCTCGAGTCTCATCTGAAATTGAGAGGGGTTAAGCCAATAGTCCATCACGCTGGCCCAATGTGGATTGGCAGACTTCACACACGCAGAGAATTAAAAAATAAAATTACAAAATTCTCTTGTATTCTCTGGTTTTCTCACGATGTTTCACACAGCTGAAAAGTTGCAGGAGCATGCCCAGGACCGGATTCAAATCCATACTCTCCTGAAGCGGAGGCAAAGGCCATATCCACTGGGCTATCACGTAATTAGGATAATGAAGTAAATAATACACTATGAAAGTATGATATTTGTGAATGGTGCAGTTGTGAATGCTTACTGCAAATCCGAGCCAGGCGGTGCGCGTACAACCGGTGTTTGAAGGGAACTCTTCACTGAGAGGCCTCCCGATCCGTCTAAAGTCAGGGCGTCTGCGGAGACCCGGACTTCTTCCCGAGATGCGTAGAACACCTCTCCTCCTTTCGCATCACGGATTTCAAATGATTGTCCGCTGCACTCTATACTGTCACGTTCTACAAAATATATATGTAATTTAATAGCTGATAGGTGTAACTTCCATCTTCAAAATCATTACAGAGATATCAGTAATACGATAAATTTTTACCTTTTTCTATATCTTCTATCATTATCAACCCATATTTGGCTCACTGTTGAGCTTGAGTCTCCTCTCAGAATGAGAGGAGCTAGGCCAATAGTCCACCGCTCTGGCAAAAGGCGGATTGGCAGAGTTCGCACACGCAAAGAATTGAGAAAATTCTCTGGTATGCAGGTTTCCTCTCGATGTTTTTCCTCCATCGTTCGAGACACGTGATATTTAATTTCTTAAAATACATAGAACTGAAAAGTTGGAGGTGCATGCTCCGTACCGAATTCGAATCCACACCCTCCGGATTCAGCTCTATATTATGTCTAATGTGATCAAAATTTTATTTGAATAACCAAATCTACACAAACAAGTTCAACATAATGCTTAAAAATAATTATTATAATACCGTAAAATTGTTTTGTATATGTAGTTTTAGTAAATAAATACATACTCACTGATAACTAGTTTAGCTTGGTTTAATTGACCGGGCTCGGATACCAGAACCGAAAAATTCCGGTGCGAATGTAAAGTGATAGGTTGGGCGGCTTGCGACGATATTGTGGAAGCAACTAGTTTGTCAACTACCCACACCTGCCCAACTACATGTATGCCGTCTTTAACAATTGTTATTGGACCAATGCCTCTCTGAAAAGTGTACATTTACATATACAAATTTAACAAATTTGTATTAAGCTATAATATTTTTTTTAACTATAACTTACAGCCGTCAGCCTTAAAGTACTTATGATCCACAATGTTAAGGCAATATTCAAGAATACGAGGACCATTAGAAACACAATAATCCCGTACAACAAGTTTCTTTTCCATCCTCTAGTGATCCACACGGGCAGACAGGTAGACTGTGGTGTTGCCGTGCTTGGAACTGCATCAGGGGGAGGATCACCAGTCGGAGTACAGCCCCATCCTCTGATCCCTTCTGTGCTTGTATCCTCTACTTTCATTTTAAGGCTTCTACTTAACTAGCTGAAACATTCAAATTTGTAATTAAATCTTAAAAAATATTTTTGCTCTTGTTAGCCCTACTACCTAGAAAAGCTACCTTTTCCAAAGATATCCTTACATTCTTGCATCCAATATAGCATGTTAATGGTGTACGCGATAAATTCAACGGAGATAGGACAATCTATTGAAAATCTAGGTCTTTTATTCTAGGTTACTCGTATAGTACACCTCAAATTGCAACTTATGTAAAACCGATAGCTCGAGGCCGGTGTCGGCAAACGTGAACGCTTTGTGTCGAGGGATCAAATAATACAAAATGCAACTATTCGCTAAGCTCTTTACAACACAAACGTATGAAAAATCTGAAACACTAGTAAAGTAAAGTTATGTCCTACTATGATTTTTTTTAAAGAGTATTAATTAGTCTTGCTTTTTCAATATTGCCAACATTCTCTTTTCTTCCCCAACGAAGCGGAAAGTGTTAGAAGTGGGTAAGACAAGTGTCCAACCTTATACACTTCTCAGATTTGAGTCCAGTCTTTTAACCGTAAAGAAAAGAGAAAATCTTTAATAAACAAGTAACAGAATTTGGCAAAGAAAAAAAACCGGAATCCACATGAAAACTACACATAACTTACTAATGAACGACTTTATCCTGGCGACTTTACCCTTAAAGCTACGAAAATATAGAAGTAGCCAGTTCCTCATTTATTAAGTTAACCCGCAAATAAGCATTGGAACCAAAAAAATAAACACAAAACCAAATACAGTGTGGCGCGCTTAATGAACGAAGCGACAAGCGAACACCGACTAATGAGTAGCGAGAAAACTGCTGAAAAACCGTTTTGCTCTTTCAATAATCCCTTCTTACAGGTGGTACTGAATATATTCTTATTATGGTTTTAGATACAGTTAAAAGTTTTAGCTAATGCCTCAATAGCTCAGTGGGTCTAGATTACAAATGGAAGGAGTGTAGGTCCCTCGTTCGTTGGACCATTGTCGTATCCACTCCTAGTGTAGTTTTTTAGTTGGAGAAAAACGTCGATATTTGTTTTATTATTCTGTTGTCAATAGATATGTGACTTTTTTAATAAAACAGTTTTATTTATTACAGTACAATCGCAGTACAGCCGCAGTACCTATGTATACATGCAAAATTTTCCCAAAATGGCTGACGTAAGTTCTAGGTTGCATCTCATAGTTGTTGTTTGTAACGCTGTTGTAATTTCCTCAAACTCTTCTTTGAATTCATTTAATATTACTTTGAAAGTTGGTATAGTTTAAATTTTTGATAATTATATATATGAATCATGATTTGCACTGAATCCAGCTTCAATTTCCCTACCACCTAAAACGTCTGTCTTTAAAATTGAAACCCAATCCCAACCCAAAAAAAAGGCAAGAGTCGGATTCCTAACAAAAAATATTGGTAAAAGTCATATCTTTCAAAGATCTATCCACACAGTATGAAATAAATGAGTAAAAAAGAAATTCATCCCTACTTTACATGTACGGGAGGTACTCCAAAAATATATTTTTCAAAATTTTATTTTACGACTTTGTTAATTTTTTTAATGTACATACTCCTGCTAAATTACAGCTTTCTAGTAGTAATAGTCTCTGAGCTAAACCGCAGATAGACGCACGGACGGATGGACAGACAGACGGACATGACGAAAGTATGAGTTCCTCGTGGACTACGGAACCCTAAAAAGGGAAAGAGAAATATCTGTAACAATGTAACGTTGAAAGTCCTTAAGTTAACGAACAATGAACATCGCAGCAAGTCGGCGAGTGAGTCGCAGCTCGCAGTCGCAGGTAATTAATACCTGTACTAAAGCTGTTACACGATCTTTTTGTAAACGCTTCTTAAATAGTCCCGAGTGCCGTTAATAATACTGTAGTACTTAACTGCACAAAATTTCCCTTTGCCGTTTAAAAGCACGATGTTTTGTGGTAATGTTGTGTTTAATTGCAGTTAGGGGTGTTGTAAAACTAAAAATAATACGAAACGAACTTTTTTCACAATTTTCCCGTAAGATGTGAAAGTGAATGAAATAATATGTTTTTCCTCTTTTGATCCCCGACGTAAAAAGATGCGTGTTATAAGTTTGACGTGTCTGTTTGTCTGTCTGCCTGTCCGTCTGTCTGTCTGTCAGTCGGAATGTGGCACCATAACTCCCGAAAGGATGAAGCGATCTCAATTTAGTTTGTTTTGTATCAAAGGTGGACTTATGTGCGAGTGTTCTTAAACTTGTTTGATGAAAATCAGTTGAGCCGTTTAAAAGTTCTGGGGGGTAAAAGTGGGAAAGAATAACCGAATGTCTCTAATTATACTTGAGTGGGGTCTTAAATGAAAGCGCACTGAAAGACAATATTGGTGACTTGATCGAGAGTGTAATTAAAAATTTTATGACCTACAGGGGTTTTTCAAATTTTCAATTTCATGTCATTAGTAATTCAACCAAAAGTCAGCACGACTACTGTTGTGAATATGCAGTCTAAGATGGAATTTACTTCGGTTTCATCGTACATGAACGGTTGCCGGTACGTCTTTCCGTTAAGGTAATAACTAGCCACGGCCGATGCCTACCAGACTAATGAGCCAATTTAGGTTTTTTTATTCTTTATAAATTAGCCCTTCCCTACGATCCCACCTGATGGTAAGTGATGATGCAATCTAAGATGGAAGCAGGCTATCTTGTTAGAAGGAGGATGATCCACACCCCTTTCGGTTTCTACACAACATCGTATAGGAAAACTAAATCGCTTGGCGGTACATCTTTGTCGGTAGGATGGTAACTAGCCACGGCCAAAGCCTCCCACCAGCCTGGACCAATTAAGAAAACCCCAATTTGCCCAGCTGGAGATCGAATCTAGGACCTCCGTCTTGTAAATCCATTGCGCTACGGAGGTCGTCAGGTGCGTCGTAAGTTTTTGTTACTATAAACGAAAATTCTGATTGATTAATTATGGATTGGTTTACCTGCATTTGTTACAGGAATTGTTATGTACCTTACAAATAGATATTTTAATTTTATTTATACATAGGTGAGTTAGATTTAATATCATAAAATTCACATCGACAATTTTATTTACCTACAAAAAGAGATGTCAAACAAACTTCTGTTTTCACATTATACTGTATTTTTCTGAGAATATGGAGTCATAAATAATAATGCAATACGTTTGAGTGGACAGCGTGGCGCTGGTGTGTCCAATCTATTCCGACCGATCGTAGTCTGTATAGTATGCGCATTATCATCTGAGTCGTCCGGTCATAAAAGTCAAAAAAGATAGGAATGTGCAGCGCGCCTACCTGCGCACCCTAATTATCGATAAACGGCTACCTGCGCACGTGCTAATGATGAGTCAATAATGATTTGGACGATTCTGATTGGTCGGTTTCTAATGTAATTGCATTGCGTATTTTTTTTGCTATAAATGTGTTTACTGCAATTAAATAAATACATTCATGTGTTACTCGTTGCGCACTATGGATACTAATATATAATAAATTTGGCAGAAGACGAAGATTCTGATGATGAAGACTCAGATGAAGATTAATTTTATTTAGTTAATAATTATATAATATGAAATATGTATTATATTAAATCAAATATTGTTAATTTTTTTAATTTTGTGAACAAGATACGATAATAAACTTTACTTATCGATAATATGTCTTTCATTGTTACACCCTTCACTAGACGGCTCCATAAGACCCATAAGTGCAAGCGAGATAGATATAGAGAAATGATTTATGGCCCTAAGACTCAGTTGTTAATGCTATTAGTATAGTATTCTTTAACGATGTTTTTATAACTCGCTAGCGCGAGTTTCGAATTCACCTGTATCTCTCTCTGTCTAACATCATACTATAGAATGAGAAAGACGTAGGTGAATTCGAAACTCGCACTGGCGAGCTATACGAAACATCGTTACAGAATAGCATTCGCACTTGTGCAACTGCTCACTGATGCTATTTTCATTTCGACCTGTTATTTTACCTGACAGCAGTTTTTACAAAGAAATTATATTTGTGTATCATACACAAATATCTATTGCTGCAGGCTTTTCATGTCACAAAACATATATTTGGTTATTAAGGTCCTGGGTTCGATCTCCGGCTGGGCCGATTGAGGTTTTCTTAATAGCTTCAGGTTTGGCTCAGCGATTAAGCCTTCTGGTACGAAGTCGTGTAGAAACCGAAAGGGGTGTGGATTTTTATCCTCCTCCTAACAAGTTAGCCCGCTTCCATCTTAGATTACATCATCAATTACCAGCAGGTGAGATTGTAGTCAAGGGCTAACTTGTTAAAAATAAAAAATATCAGCGGGTAGACCTACATTTTTTTAAATTGATTTTGACTCACTTGATACGATGCAGTCGAAGATGGAAGCGGGTGTACTTAGAAGAGGTACAAGTATTCTACCCATACCTCTGACAGATTCTACGCGGTATTGGAACGTTAAACCGTTTCGGGGTACGTCATCGCCGGTACGGTGGTAACTAACCACGGCCTACCTCCAGACCAGGAGGACCATATTTTATATTCAGAAAATATAAAATCCTAAACTGACCCGGGCTGGGAATCAAACCCGGGACCTCTTTGTTGAGAACAAGCACTACCAACTGCGGTCGTTCATTTGTACATTAATTTCGACAGCACCCGTAGCGCAGTGGTATGCGCGGTGGAGGTGGAGGTCCTGGGCTCGATCCCCGGCTGGGCCGATTGAGATTTTCTTAATTGGTCCAGGTCTGGCTGGTGGGAGGCTTTGGCCGTGGCTATTTACCACCCTACCGACAAAGACGTACCGCCAAGCGATTTAGCGTTCCGGTACCATGTCGCGTATAAACCGAAAGGTGTGTGGATTTTCATCCTCTTTCTAACAAGTTAGCCTGCTTCCGTCTTGGACTGCATCATCACTTACCACCAGGTGAGATTGTAGTCAAGGGCTAACTTGTAAAGAATAAAAAAAAAATAGCTCTATGATTTTTTTCCAAATATCCTCTGTGAGTTGGAGATTTGTACAGATATTTCAGGTTATAGCAAATAACATTCACAAGTACAATATTGGATGTATTTTAAAATTATTAAATGACTACATCATATGTGTATTACCTAGGTGCATATAGGTGTGTTGCGATGTCTGTCACAGCCTTTGTCGTTGGCGCTTTTCACGGCAGTACAATGGCCGGCACTTCAAAACTGAATATATCCATACTCAGATGTCGTTGATCCCATAAATCCGGAAAGACAGTCAATTTATAATTCAACCAATTTTACATATTCTTAAAACATCGAATAATTTCAATATTACGTTCCTATAAATGAAACAATTATAGATTATATTTTTGTTTGTTTACATTGAAAACAGAGATGGCGTCTCACAAACGTAGTCACTATCGAGTGCACATTCAAAGGACTTTGACCTAATTATTGTTAGAACCGAATTTGGCGCGCCGTGAATCGAGTTAAAGCGATAGGCTTTTGTTAGCGTTGCAGGCGGCTGCACCGGGCGGGTGATGTGACTGAGACTAGATAAATTCATAGGTGCTAGAAGCAACACTCGAAATATCTAGCGCGAAGCGAGGCAGGCGTGCTCTAGAATATAATATCAGGCGGTAGAGTGGCCGCGCGATCCCCGTGCGGGGTTCCCGCAGCCGTTGGTCCCCGTAATAAACGATATAGTGCGAAAATAGAACCAGAACGGATATCGCTGTGCTTTCCGCCTAAATAAAATACCGATGCTCGCTGCATTCCCGCCTTTTGCGAGCTAGCTTGTTTTATGAATTTCCGCGTCCCGATCGATCTGACGCCGCTATTTAAAAATAAAGTGACTCCAAGCCGCGTTAATAGTCCAAACGAAACTAGGTAAATTGGCTGTGTCCTATTTTCATTGAACTAAAATCGAATAAGCTTTCAGATTTACGGTGTTTGATTTCGACGAATTTAGCCGGATTTCACTTTGAAGTAGCCATCACAGTACTTCTGACACCTGTTTACTTGTTGTTTACTTGTAACTTCATTAGGTTAATTCACTTTAAACACTTTAAACACATCACATATTTCGAGATGAGGTTAATGGGCGCAAGGTGACGTCACACAGTGGACCACCTCGCTCCAGGTTCTCAACGGCACTGGCAGCAGTGTGCGCCAGCGACGCTGGTGCCGAATCCGCCTCGTTTTGAAGCGCTACATTTTTAATCAGGCGCCTGTCTCGCGCGGGACATAACTCGGATATGCTCCAGATACAGCTGAGTCCCTCTTTATTATGAATTCCAGTTAACAGTATCATTAACCGGCACCTTCGCGTAATTCCGTTTAAAAATGTATGCGTTGTGACCGCGTCGCTGCGAATTAGTTTGAACAATCAACTCGATTATGTTTGTGAAACTTTCGGGCGATATGGTTCGAATAAATGTAGATTATAACAAAATCGTATGCAGGTAATATAGTTGTAGTTTTTATAGAGATGATGACTTTAAAATTAATTCAGCATCATAATATTTTTTGCAGTTTTAACCAACTTGAACAGTTGTTCACTTTTGTATCGGTATGTAAGTTTGTTTAACCGCGATTTCCCTAAAAACTTCTGCTATAACTTTTATCCTACAAATGTTATAAGCACGAAAGTTTGTATGGATGTTTGTTTGGATATTTGTTACTCTTTAACCGCAACTTTTTTTAACCGATATGGCTGAAATTAAAAACGAAGATATAAAATACCCTGGATTAACACAGTAAAAAAAATAAAAAAAATTTATTTATTTATTTATTTATTTTATATATTTTACGATTAAAACACTGCAAATTGAATACTAACGGCCGTTTTCAATAACCTACCCAAGATTACGGATATATAGCTATCCTCGATTATCAGTAACAGTCAAATTACTATCTTTACATAGTCAAACTATCTGTCAGTAGGTTATTGAAACAGAAAGATAGTTTTTTTTAACTTTAGTAGTAAGCGAAATGGCGGATATGTTGTAGATATACAGAGTATATTGAAAAAAAAAAATCTATCAGTCGTAGGACTACATATAAGAAGCGTAAACTAGTATGCTACACGAACTAATAAATAAGTAATAACTTATTAGCAGGCTCAAAGTCACTCAGCGGGCGATGGAGCGAGTTATGCTTGGAGTTTATCTGGGTGATCGAATCAGTGGACATGCTGCTCCGTCATTCCATTATTTCTTTAAAAAAATATTGTATAGGTACGTTAGGTACTTTTGGATTGTTACGAAATAATGTCTATGAACGTGATGGTCACTCGGTCTATGTATTCTCTAAAATCTAGTTTTAAATCATAGTTAAGTAAGCGTGCATAGCTGGGTTTTTTATATTCATAAATGATACAGCTACATTTGAAAAGACTTAAAATCTAAAATCTTGGAAATCGTAATCCTAAAATATCTCAAACTAAAACGAACCATTCCCGTCCTTGTTTGTATATCACTGTCATTGTTGACCCGCCTGTCAGATACCTAAATAGAGCTAACCTTTACCTCGCTTAGAAACGTTTTCGTAAACATTACAGAAACGTTCTATGTGTTAAATATAACGTTATACGTACAGATGACTTCTAAATGATTAAATCAGAGTATTTTTAATATTTTGACAAGTTAGCCCTTGATTACTTGAGAAAATTGAGCCTTGATTAATTAGTTGCGATCTCACCCTAAGTTACCAAGTGCTGAATGACGATGCAGTCATCGATGGTATGATGATGAGCATGGTTTAAATGAATAACTTTTTTATACAATGTCTATTATCGCATTACTAATACGCAATTTTACTAATTGCAATGTGTCACTGTGAATATTATCTATCATTCATTTCTTATCGGCAATATATAACAGATGATGGTATATTCTTCGTCCCCGTGGAATTCAGTTTTCCACAAATCCCACGGGAACCATGGATTTTTCCGGGTTGAAAAGTAGCCTATGTAATTATTCAGAGTGAAATCTATTTTCATTCCAATTTTCAGAAATTGCTTTTTGCTTTAGTATTGCTTTAGTAGCCGCAGCGTAAAGGAGTAAAAAACATACACACACTAACTTTCGCCTTAAGTGTTAGTGTGATGCCGGATCTTAGACCATAAGAATTTTTTTTTCATTTTTTAACCGACTTCCAAAAAGGTTTCTCCCCTGGTATTTACCGTTATCGTTGTGTTTTGTGACACCTTAAATGGAGAGGTTTCGATTTGTACACGATAATCGTATCTTAATGAACCAGGTAACTAGGTTTATATAATTTAGTAGTTGACAGGCAGCACAAACAAACTAATATTACCACAACACAGGATAGCTCTCGCGTCGTCTTTATGAATGAATAATGTGGTTATTTCGGGCGTGTACGTTACAGTGGAATATTTTGCACAGGTACGTATCAATTTATTACTCGTTGACATGTTTTTTGCTCCCTTCATAAATATTAAAAGCACTTTGATTCATTGGAGATAAATTTTACAGGTTCAATTTTTAAAGTGCACGTTTACACTTAGATAAAAAAGCATAGTGGACCTTCAATTTTCATCAGCAAAATACACTTACTTAATTGATGACATGCTAAAGGCTGTAGTCGCTAATAACAAAATGTAACACTTCTGTTAATAATTCTTAATAGAGATTCTCATCTACTTTAGTAGAACAAACCTTGTTTATCTTCACTATACTTTTGAAAGATGTGTTTCTTTAGATGTAGTAGCACAGAATATAATACCTGATAGTAGGTAGTTAGGTTATAGTATTAGTACAAGGTTTAGTTACTCCAGTCATCAAATCTTGGAATTAGAGTTACCCAGCTGAATATACTCGATGTCGTCATCATCATCATCATCATCATCATCATCATCATCATCATCATCATCATCATATCAGCCGATGGACGTCCACTGCAGGACATAGGCCTTTTGTAGGGGCTTCCAAACATCACGATACTTTGCCGCCTACTGATGTTTATACTCGATGTATAAACTTGTATTTGACATTCTAAAATTCGTCTCAAAACCTACATATGTAGGGTGTCCGCGTCTATTAAATTTTGGAGCCAAAAATAAATGTTTGCAAAAATCTCATATCATACGGATTTTTCGCTATTTGTATAAAGTATTAATATTGTGGAAAATTTAATTTTGTACATTTTTTTTTATAAGTTGAATCGTTTTCGAGATAGAGAGCGGAGAGCGCGCGGTTAGAGCATTTTGAAACAAAAGTCGATTTAAATAAAATTGATTTATGTGACTTTTGTCCACAAATTTTAACGTTCTGAGAGGTTACAATTACACACACAAAGGCTTTACTACTACATCAAAAGTCAAACTATCTTCCGGGAATCGAAGAAACATAACACTTTCTATGTAACATGTGCATGATCAGCAATGAAATCATATTGGAATGTTTTCACACAGTTTTATTGAGCTGATAAGTGTGAGCCTCGAGGGACACGCGGCCACTTTAGATAGATAGGGACGTCGTTGTGGACAGATCAATCTCTTCAGTCGCGTTTACTGAAGGGTAATGGACAATGATCTCTATGTACTACATACATGTTTGAAGTGAATGGGCTAGCTTTGCGACTTGTGGTTTCAAATTAATGGACATTGTAACGCAATATATTACGTTAGTTAAACATTTAATATTTCATTTAGACATTTAATGACTGATAAATCAGATTAGAAAACTCTCATTATCATTACCAGTCTAATTAAATGGCTCACTACAGCGCCTCTGTTCTTATAGGAGAGCTTAAACCCGCAACGCTGCACCAATGCGGGTTAACGGGCAGATTTTAAGGGTTTAGATCCTTCATTGACCATGTATAAAACGTAATTTTTTGATTTTTTCTACGGTATATTATGAGCAATCATTTTTCCCGTCGTCAGACCCGGTCTTGTCGGTTTGCCATTTCCTACGGATTTCGAGAGTGAGGGAAGAGAGAGTGCGCCTGTGCTTGCGCATACACTTGTGCACTAAAATGTCTCCTGCGTACATGGTTAATCTCACCATGGGACGAACCGCCGTGACCGAAAAGTCGGTCAGGAGCAGATTATTATTAGAAAGTATCAAATAATTATGTTGTATACTTGGATAATCACGAAAACATGATTTCTCATATTATGCCGACCCGATTGTCCGCCAAGCGACTTAGCGTTCCGGTACAATGTCGTGTAGAAACCGAAAGGTGTGTGGATTTTTATCCTCCTCCTAATAAGTTAGTCCGCTTCCATAGTAGACTGCTTCATCACTTACCATCAGGTGAGATTGTAGTCAAGGGCTAACTTGTAAAGAATAAAAAAATATAGGTATATAAAAAATACGCATACGCCTTTTTGTTAATCTAGGGTATTATCTACCTTCATTCCATATTTCAGCCAAACTTCAGCTAAATCGATTATTTTTTTACGGCAACTAAAATACGCATACACAAATTTTAGTCTATAAAATTTTGAGTATGATTTAGATTCTATAAAGGAATAACGAATAAAATATTCGAAAATGGAAAATCCAAGAGTATGATATTTTACTTTTCTCAATGGAAATAAAAGGGGCTCTCTGGTGCGACTCGATGTGATTACAGGCAAGTGCTCGGGTGTGATTCTCGTTTAATTCAGGCACTGTTGCCACCCGATCCTGTTTTAGGAAACAATCCCCCTGATCCCTGCGTGATGCTGCATAATGTGCCGTGTCCCCAGACTTGCCACTAAACCTATCAATTTAAGAAAAATCTGTTGGAAGCGAAATTCTTTCTTTTATTTTGAAATATGTATTTTAAAATGTTTTGAGACGATATCCACCTACAAGGTTTTATCTAACTTTATAACTTGCCCTATTAGTGTATGTGGGCCAAATTTTATTAAACTAAATTATCGACAAATCCTGACTTGTGATTGGACTGAAATTTGGTATACCTACATGCGTATCACTTCAGTGAAAGTGTACCACAAAAAAAAGCCATGTAGTTTAAGGTAACTACTGGAGCTCCTTAACATACAGAAAACCTTTGTGCTTCGACTCATTTGCCTTGCCAAGCACTGCACATTAGTTTAAAAGGTTATTTTTTAATAATAGTTAATTTATTGCTATGGTTCTCAATTCTGCATTAGAAACACAGATCTTTAGTAAACTCTATTCTCATTATAAACGTTATAGGCAATGAATTGAATTAATTAAGATATTCTTAGTAATATTTCTCAGTCTAGAGTTGAGAAGTCGGTGGACAGGGTGTTAGGTACATCCCGTGCAGTCATTTAAATTTGATAGTGATTGTTACAAGATTCTAACATTAACACCCTACGCCCAACCAGCATTGGAGCAGGGTCTAATCCATATCCCCTCACCTATGAGGGAGGCCTGACACTGTAGTGGACTATAAAACAGGTTGATAATTGTGAGTAGTGATGTATGAGTATATTTATTTATATATGATATTTGGAAGTTTTATATTCGATTTTTTTTACAGCGAGTAAGAGTACCTGCTGTTAAATAATTACGGCTGCCTCAGTCAGGTGTCAGGGGTCTGGTCATTTGCGATACCAGATGCGCGTAATGCGTTGTCTTTCTTTATCCTAATTAACTTAATATTAATATTAAAAATGTGCGAAACCATCCTAACAAATCAATCAATGATCAAATGAATGATCTGGTAAATCTAGTTATTGGACACCAACAAAGCAATAATGTTTATAGAGTAAAGATTGCTGGAGAAACAGTATTTTATTTCAACGATAAAATAAAGTTATGAGGGTTCTAGAAAGAACGAAAATAAAAACGTCCCGTCAAGTTATGAATAGGTAGGTATTCAAAGAGAAGTGGTTGGTTAAAAAGGCGAATTAATGGACTAAAATCCTTTCCAAATGTAATAATACAAAGTGAACGAGAACAAAACCGCAGAAATGGTGCGTCCCAAGCTAAAGTTTCCCATCATACCTGCGTCACTTTAAAATTGAAAAACTTTCGCAATGCCTTTCTTATGGAAATACGAGTAGTTCGCGTTTGCGTTTGAGTGAGTTGTCATTGTGGGGATTCAGTGCCGCAATAATAGTTTGGTCTCCACTTAATGGAAACTAACTGGAAATGCTTTTTGGATTTATTAAAATAGAGTAAATGAGCTCTCTGATGTTGTAGCGGATATGACCTTTGCCTTCGATTCAAAGGCGTAGGTTCGAATTCAGTCCGTGGCATGCGCCTCCAACTTTTCAGTTACCTATCTCAAAATGCATCCAAGAAAAACATCGTCAGGAAACCTGCATACCTGAGAATTTTCTTAATTCTCTGTGTGTGAAGTCTGCCAATACACATTTGGCCAACGTGGAATCCCTAATCCCTCTCATTCTGAGGAGACTCGTGCTCAACAATGAGCCGAATGTGGGTTGTTCATGGTGAAATGAGCTCTTTGGTCTACTAGTCATCTATGCTTTTATATTGAGCTTTTCTTCTTCCACAAAAATCTTAGTAGCATCCTGAGAATGGAAGTTGGTGGTGTTACTCCTCCGTGATTCGTTGAGCATGTTAAACATATAAAATCAGTCGCAGTAACAGAGACAGAACAGAGTAACAAAGTCAATTATTAACCTCTTGTTATAATAAACCTTGTTGTTTGCGGTTGTAATAAATTTTGTCAGAATGCGTTAACAGTTATAGTGTTTTTCAGATAGCATGGGTACGGTGACAGTTGCCTCATGACGGTCATAATACGTATTATTATAGTGAATCGTGGCAAACTTTCAATAGTGAAACGAACTGTCACCGTACCCATCCTATCTGAAAAACACTATAGTGTTATTTTCGATAACTTTTTTAGCAGTCGTGGAAAATATAAGTAAGAAGTCATGGGATTTGGAGCATAATATTGAAAGAAAAAAACTTTCAATCAACTCACTACCAACACATAACAATTTTTTTACCTATTTCCGGTTGTAATATAGTACGAGTAGAAGAAGAAGTATTAAAGAAGTCTTACAATCCGAGAGTTAGAGCTCGTTGTAGAGTAATCTTCTTCTATTTAAAAATTCAATTCATTTTAATATAATTGCAGAAACCCCCTTTTTATTTTTTAGTTAACTGATTATTTTTTTAACTTTTGGATTTTTTGCGAAACGAGTTTGTTTTGTTTTTAAGCACGTACGATGTACATTGTACATGTTGTTTGACTCAAATGACACCTTGTTCATTCTGTGTTGCGAAAAAAGCACTAGCATAATAGATATTATGAATGACTTAGTGTCAGACAGGTAAGAACGTACGTAAAAGGCCGGCAATGGTCCTACTTAAGTAGTTACAGCAATGGATACCCAAAGTGGTCTTTAGCGTCCTCTAGGGGTCGATAACGACTTACAAGGGATCCAAGTAAGTGAAAAAATTATGGATGTTCCCTGAAATGTATACCGCATCACATGACAGTACCATTTAGATATGATAAAATATTTTTTTTATTTTTAGAGTTCCGTAGCCAAATGGCATAAACGGAGCCCATATAGATTCGTCATGTCTGTCTGTCTGTCCATCCGTATGTCACAGCCACTTTCATGCTTCCAAAGTGGTAAAATGTTCCCCCCACCCTGTAACTTCAAAAATAAGAGAATGATAAAATAAAAAAAATATATGATGTACATTACCATGGCAAAAACCGAAAATTGGTTTGATCTAGATCAATTCTACTATACAACACAATACACAATACGACAATCTCTACTAGATCTTGTAAGTAGTTTTTTTAATACGTCATAAATCGTAATCGTAATATGTATGTGTATATGTAATTAATGAGCAAGAAGTTACGGAACCCTTCATGGGCGAGTCCGACTTGCACTTGGCCGCTTTTTTCATAATGGACAATACATTTAAGGGATTAGGTAATTTGTTGCTAATTACTCTTGCTAAATTAATGCCAAACTATTGAAATATTTTCCTTTATTCTTTAGGTCTTCTTGAGCAAGTTTTGAAGGTTTATACATAACAATGGGTAACACATAACATTTATTATATTTACAATACATAATAAATTCGTGTATTAAATTAAATTTTCTTATAATATTGATACCTAACTATAGGTAATTTGTGTTCGTAAGCGCTTGGCAGCTTATCTGAGCACTGCACATAGATACGTATACACGAATTACGAGAATAATAACAGCCCAATCCAATCCAATTTCAATACCAAATTACGTTTCAACCATAGACTAGGTACTTCTATATTAAAAACTTGAATACGAATGCAATGCAATTGTCGAGTTGCGTATTTTTAGGACAGCAAAATGCAAGCGGCGCGATAGGTGGTGTAAATCCGCATGAAATATTGATACAGTTTCGTGTAAACGTGTAACAAATGCGGTAATTTAAGCCACCTGCCGGCCGCGGTGCCGGGACTCTGCTATGCACCAATTTTTGTGTTCAACTTATGTTGCTGTTATCAATATATTCATATTTATTACGTAATTACGTAAGTGTTGCGATTTTGCGGTGGTATCTACTCGTGTGTGTATAAAGGTATAGAACGCTCGACTTCTTCCGAGTGGAAATCAATGTTAGACTTTAAAGGTAAATCCTACTTTCCTACTAATATTACGAACGCGAAAGTGTGTATGGATGTATGTTTGTTTGAGTGTTTGTTACTCTTTAACGCCGCTACCACTGAAGCGATTTGGCTGAAATTTGGAATGGTATTTGATGTTACTCTGTATTAATACACAGGCTTTTTTTATCCCGAAAAAATCCATGGGTTCCCGAGATTTGCAAAAACCTGATGATTTTGATGGTATAAATGTTTGTTACTCTTTCACGCCTAGGCTACTGAATCGAATCGCCTGAAATTTAAAGTAGAGATAGATTTTAGTCTTTATTAACACATAGGCTACTTTTTATCCCGGAAAAATCCATGATTCCCGCGGGATTTCTCTATATACAATTAAATTGTTGCTTAGCTGTAGCGTTTCTGTAATGAAACGAAGAATCTATGGAGGTCCAAGTTAACTAATCATTTATTTACAGTAGTCTGGAGTTGGCCGGTGCTGTGCCTCGGAGAGCATCTAAAGCCGTCTGTCTCGATATTATCATCAAAATCTGATAGCGATCGTTATAAAGTAAAACATTACCACTCTAACTCTACTACCTACTCGTAACGTATAAGTTCCAGGATTTGAATCCTGGGTTGGACTGTGAAATATTAGTTTTTATTTCTTACGAAGCATTCACAGTAGCTGCTAGGAAAGTTGGGAAGATGGTGGTGATTCTGTACCTCGGAGAACATGTCAAGCCATTAGTCCAGCAGTCTTAAGTCTTATTCACTATCTTTTACGTATGCTAGTTGACATAGGTATACGTTGCTTACTGGTGGATATCATACTGTAGGTAGATGAGATTTCTCAATTGATTTGATGTTTATTTTATTAGGTTGATAATAAAGACCAAAATAGTGAATAGGGTATTGAAGGGTATAAATATTGTAATCAAAAGCATGCTAATTCACATTCGAGCATCGAGATAAGTTCAAGTCCCCTTTAAGAAGGCCTATCCCTACAAAAAACGAAATAGATTTTATACTATCAAATCTCAAAGGCAATGTCACTAACATCGAGGTGATCGACTTACCGTTCTCGTCAGATCACAGACAGGTTAGAGCAACCCTGCAGCTGCAAACAGCACATAAAAAATCAAGAAAAAATTATGGCAACCAACCAAAAAGTTCATTACTACAGGATGACGAGATAAAAACTTACCTAGAACTTCTTAATACATCCATCAATAATTTAATGATAATTAACGAAAATACAGTTCAAACATTTTACGACAAACTAATCCACGCTATTGCCACGAGTCAACAACTGGCATATAATCCAGCGAACCAATCAAAAAACAAAATTATAAATGACCGAACTATGGATTTATTAAAAAGAAAGTATGAACTACAGAAGATCAAACCTAAAACTAGAAGTATGAAAAATGAGTTAAGCGCTCTTTACAAAGTTACTAGCAAATATCTCAAAGCAGACTATGAAGAACATAGAAAAAATATAATAGAAAAACACCTAACAAGTAATAGCAGCATGAAAAAGGCCTACAAGGAACTCAGAACTCACAAATCATGGATTACGAGCTTACACGACTCTAATAATATGGTCCATAATCGAAGAGATATACTTAAAATAGCGACAGCTTTCTATAAAAAACTATACAGTGAGAGCCGTGTAGAAAACGTTACGCACATGAACGATATAGCCTATAATGAAGAGCCATCGCATACTGAATATATTCCCTTCGATATAACTGAAGTTTTAAGCGAAATAAAGAAGCTGAAAAATGATAAAAGTCCTGGTTCTGACAAAGTATCAAACGAAGCAATAAAAACTGCGGGCTTATGTCTAGCATGCCCCCTGACAAAATTATTTAATGAAATTATAGAGAAAGGTGTCGCCCCCAGACAGTGGACAGAATCTACAATAATACTGCTATACAAAAAGGGAAACCCACACAACATTTCCAACTACCGTCCAATAAGCATACTACCATGTCTTTATAAGCTCTTCGCCTCTCTCATAGAGAAAAGAATAAAAGGAACAATAGAGTCGAGTCAGCCAATAGAGCAAGCAGGCTTTAGATCTGGATTTTCTACAATAGACAACATACACGCAATCGAAATATTGATAGAAAAATTCCAAGAATACCGGAAGCCGCTCTACATAGGCTTTATTGATTACAAAAAAGCGTTCGACAGCTTGACTTACCAGGCTATATGGAAAACATTGCTAAACTTAAATATAAACCAAGAATACATAAAAATACTGAAACATCTTTACGAAAATAGCACAAGTAAGATCCAACTAGAATCAACAGGTCCACCATTTGCTATTAAACGCGGTGTAAAACAAGGTGACCCCCTATCTCCGAAAATTTTCATAGCCGTGCTCGAGTCAGCCCTAAGCACTCTACAATGGAAAAATATTGGAATATACATTCGAGGAAAGTACTTGAGCCATCTGAGATTTGCCGACGATATAGCCATTTTCTCAGAAAGTAGTGCGCAAATGAACCTCATGGTGAATTCACTGAACGAAGCAAGCAAAAAAGCAGGATTAGAAATAAATTTTAGTAAATCAAAAATAATGACTAACCATATAGAAACTCCAATAATAGTAGAAAACACGCAACTGGAATTCATAAATAAATATATATATTTAGGCAAACAAATATCCTTTCAAAATGATAGGAACGAAGAAGAAATAGAAAGGAGAATTAAATTTGCATGGAACAAATTTTGGAGTATGAAAGAAGTATTGAAAAGCCAAATGCCTATGAAGCTGAAAAGTAAAATAATGAACACCTGCATCCTACCTACTTTAACTTACGGCTGCCAGACTTGGAAATTTACCAAGAAGGCTAAAACAATGATTAGGACTTGCCAAAGAGCTATGGAACGAAGCATAACTAATATCAAAAAAATTCACAAAATCCGTCACTCCATCATCAGGCAGAAAACAAAAATAATCGACGCCCTAACCTTCGCACTTAAAGCCAAATGGAAATGGGCCGGACATGTCGCTCGACTCACAGATGACCGTTGGACTGTCAGAATAACGAAATGGCCGGGACCTAAAGGATCACGAGGCAGAGGCAGACCACGTTATCGGTGGGTCGACGACATCATAAATTTTACCGGCAAAAACTGGCTACTGAAGGCAAAAGACCGATCAAAATGGCAGCACCTGGAGGAGGCCTTCACCGTAAAGGGTTCTTCATTTAAATAAAAGGGAAGATATAATAAATAAACATTTTAAAATTGTAAAATTACTTAATTTATCAATTAACAAATTAAAATACTTATTACCTAATTAATTGTAAATAAGAAGAAATAAAAGGCTTTTTTATTTTTTTATTTTTATTTTTATTTATTTATTTATCCCTACGGTGGACCACTATAGTCAAATGATAATCTTCTTCTTTTTTATATCTATACTAGCTGATGCCGCGCGGTGTCGCCCGCGTGGTTTCCGTTCCGTAGGAGTACGGGGATAATAATTATATAGCCTGTAGCCTTCCTCGATAAATGGGCTATCTAAAACTGAAAGAATTTTTCAAATCGGATCAGTAGCTCCTGAGATTAGCGCGTTCAAGCAAACAAACTTCAGCTTTATAATATTAGTAGAGATTAATATAGATATAAAAGCGAAAGGTCACATCACGAAATATTGAATACCGCATCACGTACAAAGATGAAATTTTGCAGTGAGGTAAGTTATAGTAGGTAGACGTCCGCTAAGAACGGATTTTCCTACAGGTCCGGATTAGGAAGGTCTAAGGGTGGACGAAGTCGCTGGCGTCCAATAGTGTAAAATGCATCCTACTAATATTATAAACGTGAAAGTTTATATCGATGTTTGGATGTTTGTTACTCTATAACGCCGCTACTGCTGAAGCGGTTTAGCTGAAATTTGGAATGGAAATAGATTTTACTCTGGATTAACACATAGGCTACTTTTTATCCCGAAAAAATCCATGGTTTCCCGAG
This sequence comes from Bicyclus anynana, assembly GCF_947172395.1. Taxonomy (NCBI): domain Eukaryota; kingdom Metazoa; phylum Arthropoda; class Insecta; order Lepidoptera; family Nymphalidae; genus Bicyclus; species Bicyclus anynana. The sequence goes on from NC_069088.1 coordinate 11,709,670, forward strand.
ATTTGCGAAAACTGATGATTTTGATGATATGAATGTTTGTTACTCTTTCACTCCTCAACTACTGAACCGAATTAGCTAAAATTTGGTATAAAGATATATTATAGCCTGGATTAACATATAGACTACTTTTTATCCCGGAAAATCCATGGTTTCCGAGGGATTTGTGTAAAACTAATTTCCACGCGGACGAAGTCACGGGCGTCTGCTAGTTTATTTTAATTTTTATATTTCGTAGTGCAATAATGGAAGATTATACTTTTTTTTTTTTTTTATTCTTTAAAAGTTAGCCCTTGACTGCAATCTCATCTGATGGTAAGTGATGATGCAATCTAAGATGGAAACGGGCTAACTTGTTAGGAGGAGGATGAAAATCCTTTCGGTTTCTACACGACATCGTACCGGAACGCTAAATCGCTTGGCGGTACGTCTTTGTCGGTAGGGTGGTAACTAGCCACGGCCTAAGCCTCCCACCAGCCAAAAGTTTTTAGAAGTTTACAGCAAGCAACGATAGCCAACAAGCCGGAAGCACAGTGATTATATCCGAGTGTGCTCAGTATTTATTCACGTGAGATTATTTACAGTAGCATTTACGGAGGCATGCTACTCCCGCTTGTTGATTTAGGACTACACCCGATGGGTGTTAAACGCTTGTATTCTTTCGTTAACGTTTATGAGTGTTTTCTAGAGCTCTTGCGAGTGTAATTAGGTATATCTCATTTACGTTGATTATGTATTTATTAATTGTAATAATCAATCAATAATCATGAAAGGTCCAAAATTGTAGAAGCTCAAGCTCTTGGTCTTTGACAATTTTTTATATTAATTAACTCTACGAAATGCATCACTATAATGCGGTAACAGGCGATATTACGTACTATCATAAAAACTTAAGATTACATTTTAATCTTTTACAAATTATTTAGTTTAATTTTTACACTTATTTTATATTGTAAAAAAGTAGACTCCGTTGTCAAATTCTGTATTTCACAAATCTCGCGGAAATCAACGATATTTAAGCTAAGATTTTAATTTAACGATAGCCTATTTTTTATTGCAGTGTAAAATATATCTTCATTTCTAAAATTTTAGCCAAATCAGTGCAACTTAAAGGAATAACTCAAATACACACACACACACATAAACATTTGCCAAATATTTGTTTCGTAAAATTCCTGTATTTTTAAATTGTAACGTTTTTTGTACATAGAACTAGTCTAAATTTACTTATTCTATCTACATTATATGATTTTCCAATTAACTATTACAGTTTTTAAGCAATTATTGTAAGAAATATCACTAAAATTACAAAATACCTACAAAAGGATATCCGACAAGGCTCTTGAAAGGATTTTCATATCTACTCAATAACATTACCCCAGCCGGGCGGAGTTGGCAGAAAAGAGTCCAGTAGTAATGGTGCAATCATCTAATGAATGCTTCCGGGCAGATAAGCTTCGATTAAATGGTCTCTTTATTGCTAAAGGAAGGCGCGCCCCCTTTATGTTCGCATTGAGATATCGGTTAGATAAACCGATAAAGATCGCGCTGATACTATATGCACAAATTAAAAAGAGTAGGTGATTTTTTTTTCACAAGTTAGCCCTTGACTACAATCTCACCTGATGGTAAGTGATGATGCAATTTAAGATGGAAGCGGGTTAACTTGTTAGGAGGAGGATGAAAATCCAGACCTCTTTCGGTTTCTACACGACATCGTAGCGGAACGCTAGATCGCTTGGCGGTACGTCTTTGTCGGTAGGTTGGTAACTAGCTACGGCCGAAGCCTCCCACCAGCCAAATAAATACGTTTTGGGTATTAAGATATATAATTATGTAACTAGCCGATGCAGTTCCCATTCTCGTGAGAATACGGGGATATAATATAGCCTATGACACTCATAAATAACGTGTAAAAGGTTCTAGTGGTAAAATAATTTTCTAAATCGGTTTAGTAGATTCAGAGAGAGTATTTGTTTATTTAAAAAAACATATCTATACTACTTATGATAGTATTTTAAGTCTTAAATATTTTAAAATCATGCATGATTGGTGAAATGATGCATGATGATATGAATCATGGAAATTTATTTTTGTTCTAAACATACAATTGTAACCAAAAATAACATGAGATCTCTGAAATAAATCTCACATTAATATAAAATTAAACCTTTACTTGAAGATGGAAAATAATCACCAGATAATGTTGAAATCACTTAAGCTAAGCTTAAGTTTCTTATTATATTCTTTTTCGATGACTTATACAAGAATTAAAATATAAAATAAGTAGTATATTATTTAATGATTTTTTACAAATAAAAATAAATAATAATAAAATGATAGCAAATAAATATTTATTAAACAACTATAAATTATTATTAAACAACTAGCGGACCCGGTCAAGGGGCTCTTTTAAGGGGTTGGGGGTGGATTTTCAAAAAACAACAATGCACGGTTTTTTTACTCACAAATAGTCTGTATACCAATTTTAAGCTTTCTACCTTGAAAATTGCGGAATGCTCAATACGAACTTCCACAATTCCCATTTTAAGAAAGTGGGTGGTTAAAACGTAACAAAAAGTAGGCTATGTCATTCTCCATCCTTCCAACTATCTCCATTTAAAATAATCACGTCAATTTGTCGCTCCATTTTGCCGTGAAAGACGGACAAACAAACAAACAGACAGACAGACACACACACTTTCACATTTATAATATTACATATATTAATATTAGTATGGATACTCATAACTGTGTAAAAATATCAATTCCGCTAATAAATGATATCCGTTGTAAGACGCTGGCGTAGATCTCGAGATAAGTGTTGTACGGACGATATGTAGGCAACACTCCGCAATTTATCGCCTGCATATCCTTTCAGCGGTAGATAATGACCGCAGTAAAACGTTTAAGCACGGAATAACTGCTGGTGGAAGCCGTTATTACAATATTATGAATGGCTTGCCTCGCGGCGGCGTTTCGCTCCTCGCCCTTTTGTGGGCTCTTTGTACGGCCTACTCTGTATAAAACCTTCCAATTACTGAATTACGACTACAGTTTTATGCGGCGCGGCAGCTCGTTATGTTTATTGAATGAAGTGTTACGTGGAATTCTATTTAATGCATAAATCCATACTAATACTGTTTTATTGTACGGATTGCACGGACTGTTTCTCTGCATTACTGTGGGAAGATTGCTATAATATATTTTTAATATATTTGAATTGTAGTAAAATTTTAGGCATGAATATATAAATATACATTTTATGTATACGTTGGTGTAATTTATATTTTCTTATTGCACACACATAAAATTAAATATACCGATAAAGCAAATAAAAAAGATGCTTATTCTGAGAAATTTAGCGTGAAAAGATGGTCTTATCGTTAGTGCGATGTTTACTTTACAACATTTGACGCTAAAGAATATTAATCCATTACCTTACGATTTTAAAATAAACTATGTAATATATGGTTTATAATACGGTATTATAGTAGAAATTTTGTTTTTTTTTTTCGAGTTATAGCCCAGTGGATATTACCTCTGTCTCCAATACTAGAGGGTGTGGGTTCTAATCCGGTTCGGGGCATGCACCTCCAAATTTTAAGTTGTGTGCATTTTAAGAAATTAAATATTACGGTGAAGGAAAACATTGTGAGGAAACCTGCATACCAGAGAATTTTCTTAATTCTCTGCGTGTGTGAAATCTGCCGACCCGCATTGGGCCACCGTGGTGTACTATCGGCCTAACCCCTCTCATTCTGAGAGGAGACTCGAGCTCAGCAGTGAGCCGAATATGGGTTGATAACGATTATAGTACAAATTAGTAGGTAGTTAATAATTATTATATAAAATATATCTAAATAGAGTCGAAAAACGATACATATGTGCGTCGAAAGGTTATGCAAAAGCATTAGTGAGTAAAGTAAAACGCATACAAAGAAAATACATACCGCAGCGCATACAGTAGGAACGTTTAGGGTCGCGCGGCCTCCCTCGCGAGAGGATGCGAACACGAAGGCTTCGCTCCAGGCGGCGCGAGTAATTAGCGACGCTTTCCTTCCGTTTTCGCTGGCTCGCCGGCGTTGCTTCCACCCCAGCAGTGCCTACAGCCTCGCCTCCTTTGCCTCGTTATAATATGACATCGTTACACTTAGGTATGGCAAAATACTATCGCGCCGTTTCGCACGAAACAAAAGATTTCTTCTACAAAAGAACCTCATTACGAAAACGCACTCATTAACCCTTCAACAAATTCTGCCAAAGAAATAAAACTTATGAATGTATATTACATACAATAGCGTTCATCTCACCGAAATTCCTTAAATTAGATTTACCGCGAAGAATATATATGAAAGACGGGACAATTTAGTAAAGAATGCTTCTTATATGGCAGCAATTCCATTTAATTTAAAAACGCTCCTGGTGTTCATATTCAAATCGTCATCGCACTTTAAATTCCTCATAATCCGTCCAATTCTGAACCGTCGAGGAGCGCACGGGTCGCCGTAATCAAGACGGCTTCAACTGGATTTCATCCCCTACACTGGCTTGGAAGTCTCTAGCTACAGTAAATTTCTCAAAGATAAAAGCAGATTACATTTTTCGCTCTAGCGCTCATTATTTTTATATTAAAACGTCAATAAAAAAATAATTGAAATATTTTTTGTCGTGCAGCTTGGTCTTTTGAATTGCAAGTTAAATTCAGCACAACTCGACATGGTGTGTGAATGTGTTGCGCATTTAAAAAAAACTCATTACAGGCGGGAACTGCGGAGCCGACGAGTGGCGTCTTTGAAGGCCTGCGCCGCTACTGCGGTATTATTCCAGATTATACCGGCTTCCATACAAATGAAATCTCGCTTAAACCACTGCAATTTCGGAACGAGAAAATAAGGCTCAAAAGTTGTTTTACTGCACTCGCACTTTCAGCAAAGTCTTTTCAAATTGAGAGTTGCTAAGCTTAGGCGCCTTTACGAATATTAATAGACTTTAAACATTGATTAAGACTTAATTATTTTGTATTCTTAATATTGTTAATATAGTTTTTGATACATAGTTATGATACTAGTAAAACTGAGTGACATGAAAAATAATTGAAGATGGATAGGATATTATTATAAAATATCTGCTGTGTTTCTTTTCGTCCTACTCTTTTCAGTAGAATCTGCCTTCCAAAGAGATAGTATCAAATAGACAAATAGACAGACTTAACTCATCAATTGTGCTTGTAAACAAAGTTACAACCATTGGTATTATATGCCTAACAACGTGTTTGATATGCATCCATTTCATGATAATCAGTATTTTAACGATACCTTCACACGTGCCCGATACAAAATATATTTACAAACAGGCGGACATACAGACAGACAGACAGACGGGCAATAAAGTGATAAGAGTTCTGTTTCTTCCTTTTCAGGTATGGAACTCTAAATGCTTAACCAAGAGCAAGAAACCTATAGAGCACATGAGGTAGTAGTAATTATGGTCGATAAGAGAAAATCAATTTCAGCTGGAGCGTTTTCTCTTTAAATATTCATTCGACATGAGTTTACACGGCAAATGAGATATATCTCACAGTGTACCGCTGAGTGCATCCAATAACTATTGCATGGGGACTCGTATTATTTACTTCGTCAGCTCTCAGACTATATTGGCTTTGGGACTTTTATGATTTGCTGTAGGTACTAGGACTCATTTGAAAAAGTGTTTGAGTTATCTGATGATTCGTTCAATATATTCGTTTGTAACTTTTCAGGGCCTGTTTAGGGCAGACCGGGTCAAGTACTTATTATTGGCAAAAATATTTCTATGTTATGGTGATGTAATATATTAACTAAAGGTACTTAATAAATATAAAATCGCAACACAGAATTTTGTTGATGTTTTGGATACGATATTGAAGAATACAGGCGGGTGAGGATGTCCCCGGCTGGGTGTTATCGCGCTTTTAGGATTAGTAGGTGATCCGAATATAAGACGATCTTCACCGACCTGTCTAGGGGATGAAAAGGTTTTTATATCAAATTAAATATGTCAATATAGTACCAATGAGTTGCATAAATAATTTAGTCTAGGATATGATTATGATGATATCCGGAATCCAGGACCGATTTTTCACAGACACCTTGTTCGTAATGAATTTTTTTCGTATATATACTTTCACTCGCTCGATTGTTATGAAATTTGTCTATTCACCAAACCAGTGAAAAATTAAAAAAATTAATTAATCTTCGGGGGATCTTCTTCCCCCTGTCATTCAAGGGGCTGAGGCCTTGTGGTTTCTATGGGTAGTCTTGGGTGTCAGACAAGGTGTCCCACGCGGACTGCTATTGCTAATAAACTATATACTATACTCTTTGCGTCAGTTCCAGTTTTTGGCCACTGGGTCAGATAAGTTTGTATAAGGGGTCAAAAGTTTACATTGATTTCCACGCGGACGAAGTCGCGGGCGTCCGCTAGTTTATAGTATGTGTTGAAGTTCGTGAAACTGCCTTACATCATGTCAATATAAATTTTATACAAACGACTATAATTTGCACCAACTGTTACATCAGATGATAGTGTACCTTCATTTTGTGGCAAGCTATAAGCGAGACGTATTTCAGGCGAACTATTCAAAGGCTTTATTACGTACACCTCGCAGAGACGTAAAGGTGAAATATCGATGCGTTGTTAGCGGCGGCTCCGACTCGTATAGATGCAGATGAGCTAACTATTTGTCTTGCCTAATTGCTCAGGGTTGATTAAAGCGTAAATTACGCGATTTACGAGTATGTTTGGACTACCTTTTAAGCTGTGGTGTTCGTTGGTATCTTGGTAATGGGATGATTCTTCTCCTGAATAGATTTCATTTTTGTTTTTGAATTTCTTGATCCAGGTCTCGTCCGGTTAGCAACCTCTAGTATTGATATTAATTAGGGAATTCATTAAACGCTCTGTCATACTGTACTGTCATATTTACAGCGCGTTATGATCTCAAATGATACTTTGCATTAAAACGCGCAAAGGTATAGTGTAGATAAACTCCTATTTATTTATTAATTTCGTAATTAATATCGAAAAGCCTTCGAATTAGTGGTAAAGGGACGATTGGTGGGTTTTAATGCAAGGGATTTTGCTATCATTATCAAACTGTTCGCAATAGAGATGATAAGTGATATCATCAATTTATACAATGTTCATTTATACTTACTAATATTATAAAGAAATAAAGTTCGTGGTATTGTATCTTTAGATCTACCGAACCGATTTTGAAAATTATTTTACTAATAGAAAGCCATATTATTTGTAGGTGTCATTAGGCTATATTTTATACCCGTTTTCTCACGTAAACAGAAACTACGCGAGTGAAACCGCGAGGCGTCGGCTAGTAATTAATAAGCTACAAAATTAATATCCTTTAAAAATACTGATCAATCTCAAACGATACAGAATATAGACAAAGTTAGTGTCGGTCGAATATTCTTTAAATGGTGGCAGAGGCGATATACAGTGATTAGGGCAGATAAATGACGGACATTACTTGTAATGAATGTTTAGGTGGTCGTAATCGCATCGCGCAAAGTGTCGGCGCCATTACCTCCGCCGCCAGCTGTTGCGATATTGCTTGAAGCACCGCTCGCCGGGTTGGCTTTGATTTATACGTTTACAAGACATTTTATCTGTAGCTCTGATATGTCAGGCAGGCAGATGTTGTTTTGTTTTAATATAAAATTTTCCAGTCTAAGGGAATCAACAGAGGCCGAAGTTATCTCCAAAAGGTCGTCGTTCGATCCACGTCACCCGCTGGACTATTGTCGTACCCATTCCTAATACAACCTTTTCCGACGGGAATTTGGTCATATTTAAAAGATATGGCAAATATTATTTGTACATAAAAAAAGCGCTAGGAGTGGAACAAACTTGAAGGAACTCTGTTCCTCTCGGGTCCGGGACCCTTCTAGTTGCTGTTGAAAGTTTCAAGATTACTGAAATATGCTGATTGTTTTAAGTATGGTAAACCATATGACTGTTTTAGCCTAGATCTGAGTCCTAAGCTCTAAGATCTCTCACTTATAAAGAAGAAGTGGCCCTGTTGTCGACCATTAATATAAATAGATTGAACCGATGATCATGAATGTTTTCAGGTATCAGTATGTTACATACATACTGACACCTAAAATTTTACCGTATTTATTTTAAGATAACTTCTAAATCAGCCTGATAAAAGGATCTATGGAGTATACTCGTAGTTTCTATATGAATTTTGGGAGTTGATGGTTTTTGTTACAAATGCTCATAGGTTACTGCAATCACTAATTAAGAAGTGACCGCCTCTATTCCGCTATTTTAACTATAAACAAAATTGTTATGTTGTATTCAATAAATACTAACCCAAATACAGGTAGTATTAGTTTTATAAAAAAAACAATAATAAAAGTTGTTAGATATAAACGGGTTTTATGAATCAATCAATTTTACATGAATTTACCTAAAAATTAACACGTAATGAAGAGAAGGCTTCATTTTATAATTTTCGTGTACCTATCTAACAATGGCGTGAAATTACTGTCGTTAAAATATTAACTTTAAGTAAACAAAACTAGCATAAACTCGTTGAGGCGGACCATAATTATGGTTTATAGTTCGATCAACATAAATGAAGTGGCGGTCGAATTAAATTTTACATAAGCTAAAGCTATAAAGCTGGTTATATAACTACACACCTGAATTTCCATTTTAAGTTAATGGCTCCGTTCATAAATTCAGGTAGGTTGTTTGTATACACACGCAAAATGGGAAAGTTCCCATTTAATAGGTGTGTCGATGGAGGAGTCACAATTTCCTGCACTTAACAACATAGGAAGTAATTTTGACGACTCATCAAACGACGGGCGTCGATTGACATCGTTCGTTAATTGTAGGTACGCCTATCTGTGCAGTCAAGGTTGCAAATTATGTTCAATATCATAGAGAATCAACATTTATTAAAAAAAAAACAGCTTTAACATTAGAACAATAATTTACACATCTGGTAACACTCTTAAGCCATAAAAAAATAAGTTTCCATAAAAAGATTTATAACTACACAATTTAGGCAGTTACCAATAAATAAGACACATAATGACAAGACTTAGAGCCAACTAATGATACAACCTTAAACTAGACAAAAAATAAAAAAAATAAAATAATGGTAAATTTTCAGGCAAATGCCAAAATAATCTACGTATTTCTACATTTGGAAAATCACACGCAACATTAACCTGAATAATTGTTGTTAAGTAATAAATAATAAGTAAAGTAAAGTGAGCCGCGATAACTCAGTGGATATGACCTCTGCCTCCGATTCCAGAGAGTGTGGATTCGAATCCGGAGCATGCACCTCCAACTTTTCAGTTGTGTGCATTTTAAGAAATTAAATATCACGTGTCTCAAACGGTGACGAAAACATCGTGAGGAAATCTGCATACCAGAGAATTTTTTTCATTCTCTGCGTGTTTGAAGTCGCCAATCCGCATTGGGCTAGCGTGGTGCAACCTAACCTAACCCCTCTCATTCCGAGAGGAGATTCGAGCTCGAGCAGTGAGCCGAATATGGGTTGATAATGATGATGAATAAATAAATCAAAGCTATTTACATCTTCTTATTGCATAATCTTCTCATTACTATTACATTTAAGAAATAAGTGATCAATAGAATAATCAACGGAATCATTGTATTATTCGATCTTCTAATATTTAATTCTAATCTTGTCTTAGTCAGAAATTCGATAAGATTGAACTTAGTTCTGAATTACGCTGGTTGGCTGGAGTTAGATGACGAATCCTACCTGGTATTATAATTATATGGATAGCGTACTACTGGAATGTTTTAGGTTATCAGTTTGCTACTTAACGTTAACTGAATGGGTAAGATAAGGTACCGGACTCCGAATGTATTTGGTTTCTATTCCTGCGTGTTGGTCCTGTTTTGAACTCGCTCCTACTTGTAGTAAGGAATGAACAGATCTTCGTGATTTTATAAAAGCTTTTCAGCTCATGCTTCCTCTACTGTGTATGTATGGTAGACAATTATGGTACTTAGGCTGTGGTAGCCTGAGGAGGTGGTATAGTGTGTAAAACGTATTTGTTTTTTATTTTCTACGGAATATTATGACAATAGACAATATGTCCCCAGATGTATTTTTTTTATGCTGAGAAAAATTGCGGTTTACACTTGGACTGTTGAGAGTTTGGACAAATTTTCAGATCTTTCAATCTAGAATCTAAAGTCATGTTAATAAAAACCATTTCAAAAATTTGTTCGTTATAAAAGAAAAAATATTTGACCGTTTTTACAGTTTGATATCCAGAATTACCCAAGTGGCGAAAAGCACTAATCGCAGCCGTGATGGCTCGCTCGTGATGCTGCTCGCAGTTGCAGAGATGCATTCGTCCGTCATCAAAGTTTGGGAACTGTGGCCATCTGCCGCCTCGCGTTCGGATTACAAGAACTTCGTTTAATCGTTTTATTAATACGCCGGAGATAGCTTGATTACTTCACTCAACTCGAGCTTGATCATTCGTTTGGAAAGAGGAAACTTTTTTATTTGAGAACATATTTTTAAATTGTAACTTTTATATTTTCCCTTAGGGCAGAATCTTTTTTTCAAGTTAACATGGGATTAATTTTTATCTAATAAAAAAAGATTTATCAAAATCGGACTACACTACAAGATGAATGCTTGGTTTTACTTTACAGTCAATCATCCCCTGTTTTCCTATCCTGGGTTGGATTTTTTATTTCAAATGTATATGAGGCCTGATTCGAAATATGCCCTTTCTAGTTAAAAAAAAAAAAATCAAAAACTTTTTGGTGAGTAGTCTACCAAAAAGTTACACGTCCAATTGTTAACTTTTTCTTTGTTTTTCGTTGGTTAAAAAAAATAATAGATAAAACGTTTACATTTTCAAGTTAAAAAGCACTTAACAGGCTCTCCAAAGTGTTAGGAGATGCGACTGAGATTACGACAATTGCCTGTGAACTAGTAGATGTATCGGTTAATTTTGGTAATTTAATTCGATGAACCTATTTTATTGTAGATAGCAGACGCCACACGGTTTTATTTGCGTAGTTACCGTAAAATATAGCATAGTGGATAGTGGAGCTTCCCAACAGTGAAAAAACTTTTTAAAATCGGTTCAGTAGTTTGGAGCATATTCAATGCAATCAAAAAAATCTTTCCTCTTTTTAATATTAATATAGTTAATATTCCAAGAGTTCAAATCTTAAACAATAGTCTTATTGGATAGAAGCAGGCGTTACTTTGCGGAAGTTCATCATGATTATATAATGATTTATTTATTTTGCTATCATCCGCGAAAAGTCGACGAACCCATGCGACAACGTCACCCAGGTCCGACAAAATACTCTCTACGTACGTTTCACCCCGAAACCGGAGTATCCTCAGGAGATGTTGACTCTATAACGCGCAATTGCAAAGTCACTTAATGATATAACGGATGATAGCAAAATAAATAAATCATTATATAATAGTCTTATTGACATTTGAATTTTTGATATCTGCTTCTTAGTACTAGCCTGGCAACTTATGCTAAGTTATTGGCCAACAAGTGTTAAATATTCAAGACGAGTCCGCAGCAGGCGGCAGCGATGCTCCAGGTAGACTCAGAGTCGTTCGTAATTAGGGACCGTAAATAATAAGTATTAAAGCATGCCTTGTTTTATTTATACACTAGCAAACGCCTGCGACTACTTCCGCATGAAATACAGTTTTTCACAAATCTCGCCTGAACCATGTGATTCATTTTTCTGGGATAAAAAGCCTTTATGTTGCTCAATAACCTCCTCTATCTTCCAGTGAAAGTCGCATTAAAATCTGTATCAAAGATTAGCCCGAACAATTATATAAATAGACAGAAAAAAATTTGATCCTGTTTATTGTTTGTTTGTAGTTTTGTTACTATAAGCACTTGATAAAACACAGTTCTTTCGAAATCACAGACTGACACTTTATTTATATGTAGTATTGAGTTTGTTAACCGCTGCGTGGTTTAGTATGAACTAGCGGACCCGGTCAAGCTTCGATTTGACTTTTGTGCACTTCGTCTCTACCCCTACCTACTCATATCTTACTTTCATACTACACCTACCCTACCTCTACCCTACCTCTTCCCTACCCCTATCCTAAAAAATACTTTCCAGAAGAACCATTCTCGTACTTCAAGTAATATTCTTAAAAAAGAATTAGCGAAATCGGTTCAGCCGTTCTCCAAATTTGCGCTTAGGAAAATTTAAGATTCATTTTTATATTAGGTACTAGCGGACGCCCGCGACTTCGTCCGCGTAAAAATTGATGTAAACTTCTCTACCTCTACCTTACCCTGCATGTAAACCTACCCAACCCTACCCTACCCTACCCTACCCCTACCTTACTCCTACCCCCTTTCGGCTGATGGGAGGCTTCAGCCGTGGCTAGTTACCACCCTACCGGCAAAGACGTACCGCCAAGCGATTTAGCGTTCCGGTACGATGCCGTGTAGAAACCGAAAGAGGTGTGGATTTTCATCCTCATCCTAACAAGTTAGCCCGCTTCCATCTTAGACTGCATCATCACTTACCATCAAGTGAGATTGTAGTCAAGGGCTAACTTGTAAAGAATAAAGAATATAAAAAAAACCCTACCGCTAACGATAACCCTTCCCTCCCCCCACCTTACCCTACCCTAACCCTACCCGTAACCTATCCATACCCTATCCTACCCTACCCCTAATCTACCTCTACCCTATCCCTGCCTTACTCCTACCCTACCGCTAACCCTAACCCTTCCCTACCCCTACCTTATCCCTACCCTAACCCTACCCTACCCGTACCCTATCCTACCCCTATCCTACTCCTCCCCTACCCTATACGTTCCATATCCTTCCCCTACCTCTACCTTGCCCCTACCCTACACTACCCCTACCTTATCCGTACCCTACCCTACCCTACACCTTCCCTAAATTACCCCTACCCTACCTCTATCCTACCCCTTCCCTACCTCTATCCTATCCCTACCCTCAGCAAAATTGGTCCAGCCTTTTGTGCGTGGTGCAATGACCAAAAGACTATAATTTCCCAAGCGACTTCTATGCTAATACTATAAAGAGGTGAAGTGTGTGTGGTTGTCGGAGTTAATCTCTGGATCTACTGGACCGATTTGGAAAATTCTTTTACCAATAGAAAGCTACATTATTTGCGAGTGTCATAGGCTATGTTTGGTCCTCATATTTACACGGGAACGGGAACCACGTAATTGAAACCGCGGGGCGTCATATAGCGGCATTTCTGCGACTTTCAGAAATTTTGTGTTATCTCCGAAACTATATAACTAATTAACATACTGTAAAGGGCAAATCTTATCTCTATAATATCCTTGTGATTATTAAATCATTTATTTTGATAAGGATTTAAGTTTAGTTGTGTAAATAATGACGTAAACCTTAGTTTAAAATTTAAATAATTTATTAAAGTACTAAAGGTACTATATCTGCTAAAATATAAAAGATAGATATATGGTGTCGCGGACTTTTTTGTAGAACTTTTAAAGGTTCAAAAAGCCTCCATACATTTATTTCAGTTATACGCAATGGTTGAGGCAGCGCATGCGAATAAGTAAGTTTTTCGGTCTGACCTGTAAGAGAAAACCCGCGATATCTCAATAGTTATATATGATAGAAATATAAAATATAGCCTATAGCACTCCCCGATAACGTAGCATTGTACTGGTGAAAGAAGTTTTAAAATCGGTCCAGTAGTTCCGAAGATTACCCCATTTCAAAAAATTGTTACAAACTTACAAACTTACAAACTTTACCTCTTTATAATATTAGTATAGATTATATTGACGGCCTCCATGGCGCAGTGGTATGCGCGGTGGATTTACATAACGGAGGTCCTGGGTTCTAGTTACCACCCTACCGACAAAGACGTACCGCCAAGCGATTTAGCGTTCCGGTACGATGTCGTGTAGAAACCGAAAAGGGGTATGGATTTTCATCCTCCTCTTAATAAGTTAGCCCGCTTCCATCTTAGACTATATCATCACTTATCATCAGGTGAGATTGTAGTCAAGGGTAACTTGTAAAGAATAAAAAAAAAAAAAAAGGTATAGAGATACGTGTACTTAGAATAGGTACATCGTGCTGTTCAAATTTTGAGCAGCGCCATAGCTTTTGATTGGATTAGGTTTGAAGAGTTGTCTGTTAATCTAAAGCCGAAGTCAAACGTAAAATTTTACGTGACCACTTTCCAAATGTAGCTTTCGTGAGGCGATTGCATACGATTACGAACGCCCTGAGTATCCGTGATCGCTTATACGCAATCGTATTATGTAAATATGAGTTCGATTCTTATTTCCATGTACTTGTACTGATCAGGGAAAAATCATTCGACCTAAACTTTGATAACTTCGATTCTAGTAACTTTCCAGTAACCTTAAACCAACGGATTCTTATGATCTTTTTAGATTTGCTAAATATAAAATGTATGTAAAATATTTGTGACCTATTCGTGTTTGTTTATTATTTAACTATTTTAACTTCAAAGAATTAAGTGATTCCCAAATCGTTGGAATGTTTTATATGTATGTGTCCCGATTATTCGAAGAGGCTCGCAACCATTTGCTAAATTATTTTTTCATTCAAAATGGTATACTTCTCAGGTTGTCCCATTGCCAACAAAGAAGATAATGAATTCCTAAAAAATAGAATTTTAAAACTTTTTCAACGCATTTTAAAGATGTTTTGTTAAAAATTCACATTAATTAAGTTGTTGTACTTTCGAATATAAAACAAACAAGTTATGAATCAATTATTTTAATTTATGCAATTCTTTTTTTGCTTTTACAATTTTGCATTCGCTTCAATTGAGCTATTGAAGCCTTAATTATTCACAAAACAGATTTCATCAGCTTAGTTAACCAGTTCCTGCCCAACTAAGAGAGCCATTATAACTAAAACAACAGCTTCAGCGAAGTTGGACAAAGCCGCACAGTGAATTTAACTCAACTTATTAAATGATACTTGCGGGAATCTGAATTTCATTTGGATAAGTTATATAAATTTATGCTTGCTTTGACCACAGTAATACAGTACTCACCAGTTAAGTACGATCTATGTTTATACGGTTTCTACGTAATAAGGCTTGAAGTTTTTCATTTTAATTTATGTAAGAGTACGAAATATTTTACGTTTCAAATTTATTTAAATTGTACAAAGAAAATATATTTACGATCCTCTTGCTAAGCTCGTTTGTTTGATGTATCACACGATGCAGTTTATATTTCCGAGGTTTTCCAAAAAAATGCAAGCAGAAAGCTAACTTCTGTATTTTTTTTTCAAAATTTTTAAGTTTGGTAGTTTCAAAGAAAAGAGGGGGGAATGGTCTATTTTCTTGAATATCTTAGAAACTATTTATTTCAAAATTACAAAAAATATATATTTACGAACCTTAAATGATACTTGCGGGAATCTGAATATAATTTGGATATATGCTTGCTCTGACCACAGTAATACAGTACTCACCAGTTAAGTACGATCTATGTTAATACTGTTTCTACGTAATAAGGCTTGAAGGTTTTCATTTTAATTTATGTAAGAGTACGAAATATTTTACGTTTCAAATTTATTTAAATTGTACAATATGCAATGCGGAGATAAATTTGTCGTTACTTCATTTATTGGGTTATGAATATTGTTATGCTTTAATAATTGTTTTATATTTTTTTTTATTGAGAAAGAATACAATAAGGAACTTAAGCTAACTTAGATATCTGCATTTTCGCGCTGAACAGCCAGGCTGATCCTTTGTGCAAAAATGAGCCAGCCCTTCTGTCACCAGTCGAGGCAACTAGCCGCGGTGAAATGATTGATTCGGTCTTTGCCACTGCGACTCCAATTTATAAATTGGTTATATTATTCTTGCTTATTTTAACGGCTCACTAGAGAGCGAGGCGTTTTTCTTTTTCTTCTTTTTGAGCCGTTTCCATACTTTCCCATGTGATTGGCCGTTGTGCATGGGTATAGGAGAGGGAATATGGACCTTAGACTCACCACGCTGCTCAAATGCGGGTTGGTGGGCTTAGGGTGATAATTGACTATTTATCAATCACCTCACCATTTATCAGATGTTAATGATAATGATGACCGGGATTAACGGCTTAACATGTCAACAACTGAGAATTTGCACTGAAAGCTTCTAGTAAGAAAGAAAAAGTATTGTATACTTAGAAAATTTTTCATACCTTGATCCAGAACCCGAACCTTGGACCTCGTGGTCTAAAGGTGCTAAGCTAACCACTACACCAACGATACAGTGTCTAAATCAATGTAGTTGTGTATATTCTGTGTATTGGATAGCTTCGGTGTGCATGTAACCGTATCCGACGACAATAATCGTTACCCGAGGTGGATGATTATTCTAATAATTGTAGGGAGACAATTATACCTAACCGATGTTCTGTTAGTTAACCATATACGATTTGGTGTGGTTAGATTTAGCCGGAAATACGATCACCTTTAAGTAGTGGTTCAACGGCAAGTAGGTAAGTAGTATCTACTAACTATCTATTCTATGATTATTGTAAAATATTGTACAGTATGTCGGCGATGAAGCGAGTTATGCTTGGAGTTTCTCTGCGTGATCGAATCAGAAATGAGGAGATCCACAGACGAACCAAAGTTACTGACATAGCTCAGCGAGTTGCGAAGCTGAAGTATCAATAGGCTGGCCACATACGAATAGTTCGAAGAGCCTATGGACGATGCGGTCTCAAGGTGCTGGAAAGCGGAAAGCTCAGTGTTGGTCAACCCCCCACTAGGTGGACCGAGGATATCAAGTGGGTTGCAGGGAGCCGATGAATGCTGGCGGTTCGAGACCGCTGCGTCCAAGTCCATGTAAGAGGCCTATGTCCAGCAGTGGACGTCCAACGGCTGATCACGATGATGATGTATGTAAGTAATTTTTAACCGACTTCAAAAAAGGAGGATGTTCTCAACTCGACGCGTATGTTTTTTTTAATGTTTGTTACCTCGCAGCTTCGTCATTTATTAACCAATTTAGAAAAATATTTTTTTTTTGTTTAAAACAGTATACTTCCATATTGGTTCCGTTTTATTTTCATGATAATCGGTTTAGTAATTTTGTGTTAAAACCAAAATAACTTAGTCATAGTCATTACATATATTAACGTTTTCATAGACTTATTTATTTCTGTATACTTTCCAATTGTTTCATTTCGGATCCATAATATCAACCTAGTAATGCCGAGCTTCGATAGCTATAGACCTATTTTATATTTCCCTTTCAGATTTATCAATCACGTTGACTACCTCGAGCGACGAAACGTAATAAATATCCATCGTTGCAATCCCACCGCATCACCCCCGCAAACAATCCCTTTAATATGAATACTTAATGAAACAAAAATTGCAAATGTCACACCGTCTCTACCGTTCTCATGAATACTAAAGACGCAATTCGTAGATCGTTCCCATTTGCGAAATCGAGTCGTTCTTCGCTCGTAACGCTTATGATTCTCATATGTCATAAGACTATGAAGCCGTATTATCGCACGTACGAGATTTAGTTTATACGACGCCTACAAATCATGAAATATGATTTAAAAGAATGATACGTGTCGTCAGGAAACAATTGGGCGGACGTGGGTAGCGTCGCGAGGCGATCGTCGTGATCGCTATGATCGCTACACATCGCAGCCGCTCAATGCATACTAAGTAATATCGCCTGTTTCAATTTCACCCCCTTCCTCCAGTACATGTATCATACAAAGTACCTTTCCAAAGGGTCGTATTTTATTGAATATTGAGATGTGTTTCGGATTTTCCGATATCCATGTTTGTGACGATGTAGCGTTTATTATTTATTTTAAAATCTTATGTTTGAAAATAATAATTATTTAATATCTATACAAGAGATAAACTGAAAGATAAAATAAAATTAAAAAAAATATATATAGTGTGAGCCCAATGCTGAAAATATTTATTCAGTCAACAACAAATACATTTTAATAATTTAATTACAATAAATTAACACAAAAATTCTCAGTATTTTATATTTAAAAAAAAATTAAAACACTGTTTGAAACTTATAAAAAATACATAATGGTTTAAAAGTAGTACTAGTTCAAGTTAAATATACACAAAGAGTAGATAATAACACATCACAAATGAACATACATTTCCATTCGCAATAAATTAAACTAATAAGCATACATCGAACTATTCAATTAAAGTGGTTTAAAACCGTGCCACAGCACTTAATATTCAAACATATGCAAATTTGAGATTAACAACGCAATAAATGCTTTCATACTCGATTGTGCGAACACAAATCGACAGTTGACATTAGACACGTACTAAGCGTACTATATTTAAAAGAAAAAAAAAATTATAAAACCATTGAATCAATTAATTATAGATCCGTTTTGGAAGTTTCAATTAGCATTTTTTCATGCGTTCATTTAAAACGTTATTTACCATGTAAAACACATAAAAATCAAAATCCATATATTTCATACTTTAAGCACTATTGAAACGTTAAGTTTGACAATCAGTATCAATCCATTTTATCTCGTGTCTTGTAGGAAGCTATAAAGTCATAAACTTACTTTGGAGTACAGATAAGAAAGAAAGGTTGTGTCCAGAAATAAAAGAGACTGAAGTCATTGTTAAAAATATCTACCACCAAAAGTTTTACTTTAATATTCTACGGAAACAGCAATAGGCATTTTAAGGCAATCATGATAACCGAAAAACCATAAAATAATCAACCGAATGTTCTATAATTATTTTTCTTAAAAAACGATGCAGAAATCTGACCTCACTATGTATTCTGGGTCGAACCGTTCTCGAGTACCTATGAGCGATATATACGAGTAAGAAAGAAGAATATAGAAGTAATCTATAAGATCCAAATGTTATAGAATGTAATATGCACATTAGGGAGAATATCGGGAACGGTGTACCTATTTGGGTAAAACAGTGTAAATTGTTAGAGCGTGTTCGGCTACGATAGAGCGGATCTTGCAAATCGGGTGCAGGGGAACCGTCCGGCGCTTCTGACGGCTCTAAGCCGGTTGTTATGTGGGCCGCCCGACGTGACACTGCCGCTGCACTCAGCTGCTATGTGTACCTATACGTGTACACGCTAATCTAACATTCCGTTTTGCTGTTTATATACGAGTACGTAGTCATAAACTCTTGTCTATGCGGTTTCGTATTAAGAGGGTTTGACCTGAGTGGGGCTTTGAAATATTGACCTTTTTTTAAAAGAAATCCTCAGTAGGATCCCTAATGTGATGAGTAATTTTGAGTAGGTTTGTCAGACAACAAAACGTATTGAAGGTTGTCTGAGTGTTACGAGTAGAAGGGCCCAAGCAGAAAATTAGTGGGAGCGGCATAATAAATCCTCGAGTTTTTTGCAAAGTAAAAGAAACTTACAATAATATATTTT
Source organism: Bicyclus anynana (assembly GCF_947172395.1). Lineage (NCBI taxonomy): Eukaryota > Metazoa > Arthropoda > Insecta > Lepidoptera > Nymphalidae > Bicyclus > Bicyclus anynana. The sequence goes on from NC_069088.1 coordinate 11,729,164, forward strand.
TATTAATTTACTGACTACGTGACTTCTGCTGCGCAGTTCCTGTTCCCGTGGGATTACGGGGATAAAAATAACGTGACGTTCTATGGGTAAAAGGATATTCAAAATCGGACAAATAGACCCTTTAACTTCACAAACTACACCTCTTTATAACATTAAGTATAGTCTCGCTACCATGCAGAGAGACAGCCGGCTGTCCGCGGACCTATTAAGAAATTTGTCTCAAGGTAGCTCAAGGATACTAGTATATTTCATCATTATCAACCCATATTCGGCTCACTGCTGCGCTTAAGTCTTCTCTCGGAATGAGAGGGGTTAGGCCAATAGTCCACTACGCTGGCCCAATGCGGATTGATAGACTTCACACACGTAGAGAATTAAGAAAATTCTCTGGTATGCGAGGCTAGGTGAAGTTTTCTCACGATGTTTTCCTTCACCGTTTGAGACACGTGACACAACTGAAAAGTTGGAGGTGCATACCCCGGACCGGATTGGAACCCACGCCCTCCGGAATCGGAGGCAGAGGTCATATCCACTGGGCTATCACGGCAGTAAGCACTGGAGTACTCGTATATTTAACACCATTTAAATTTCATTTTTTGTTTTTAAATGTAGGGTAAAATACGGGAATAATAATAATTGACGAATTTTCTCTCACAGTACAGTTGGCATAGACTTTTATACACAGAAGTCCCTAGTAAAGTTAGATAAAAAGGTCATGCTATAAACTCAAATCTGCCATGGTAATGGCAGCTGAAATATTCGGGCGTGTTCAAAGAGTGCAAGTGAACATTGGTCCGCTGCCAAACTACGCCATGCCGGGTAATGTAATTGTTTGTCGCGACGTCTAATGCACTACTAACGACGAGTTATAAGCAATATTTGCGAAAATATCATAAATGTTTTAATATAAATCGGTTAATTCTATCGATTTATCTATCTATTTATTTGTATTTGCCATCCCAACTTGCATTTAAACGCACACGCTCTCACGACTTATAAAATAATTCCTGATATTTAAATTAGGTAATTACATAATATATACACGAATCATTTAACTGATATTGATGATTTGACATGTTGTTGTCATTCATTCATTTTGTAATATTCTTGTAAAGATTGCATTTAACTGATATTGATGATTTGACATGTTGTTGTCATTCATTCATTTTGTAATATTCTTGTAAAGATTGCATTTAACTGATATTGATGATTTGACATGTTGTTGTCATTCATTCATTTTGTAATATTCTTGTAAAGATTGCATTTAACTGATATTGATGATTTGACATGTTGTTGTCATTCATTCATTTTGTAATATTCTTGTAAAGATTGCATTTAACTGATATTGATGATTTGACATGTTGTTGTCATTCATTCATTTTGTAATATTCTTGTAAAGATTGATGCAATATAACTACAGTTTATTTCTATTTTATTTTAGAATTTATTTCTTTACCGCAGAAAGCGGGATCATTTATTGTTCATATACATTTTTATTAATATTCTAATCTACAAAAAGCTAATAGGTATACGCTAGTAAATCTGTATTAAGCAAAATGGGGTTAATCAGTTAAGATTATCATAGCCTTTCGTTTTTTTTAGCTAAATAAGTAAATAATAGTTTTAAGTTCAGTTTAAGAGAACCAAATATTGATGCTAGTTTGTATTTTAAATTAAATATGTATGTTAAATTGTATAGCATTTTACCTTGCTATTCATTGCAATTTTTCACGAATACTATTCCTTTGTTTTGGACGTTACAATGTCGCAGTAGACGCAAACAATTGGATGAAAACAGCAAACACCGTCGCGAAGGACCCACCTTATCCATAACTCATAAAAATGAACGAGCGATTCGAATAACGACTAGCTGAACAAACACACAGCGACAAACATGTCCTTCATATAAATTGTGCCTCGGCAACGTTTTGCTTTGGACGCGTTTAGGGGTGTGAAGTGTGGAGATTCTTATAACAAAAATATATCGAAATATACATAAATATCCACAAGATCGAATAAAAAAAATCCTTTTTCGGCAGCCAGGTATTCAGTCAGCCAGACAGTAAAACAGCCAGTATTTTGGAATTTAAAATAGATCGTTTTTGTGTACCTACATTTTAAAATACCTTAAAAGAAACCAGAATTAAATTTATACATTTTAGATATATTTTTAAATTGTTAATGTTAGTTTGTTATCAAAAATATTGTTACTAGTAAACGTAGTCTATTTATCGGTAAATTATATTGTTCTAAGTACTTTGGATAACAACATTTTGCATTATTGAATAATCCTTGTGAAAGCTATGGTTTCTTATCCCTTTTTAAAAAATAATAATTTAATATACACAAACGTAAATAATTCAAACATAAAAATAGCTCTATTATTCTAAGGTAAATATTTAATAAAATATGACGAAGTTACGGAATTTTATCTGTCTAATAACGTTCAGTAATATCGTTCTTCTGTGAGTATTAATTTTCTCAGAATTGAAAGCTTGTCAGTCTCGGATACATGCAAAGACTGAAGAGGTATTTCATTAGGTTCATTGCAGGATGTAAAAACTTAATAAAGTTTCACTAAAGAATTTGTAATTAGGAAATTTACCTCTTCACGACATGGCAATATTTCAGGCCCGTGGAGGTATTTCCAATAAAGGACTTTGCCAAGTCATAATTCTTCAAAGTAACGTCTAATGAGATGTGGATATTACAACATTCTTATGAGATTTAATGACCAGATTTATTTAAGTTGTGAATCGCAGAGCAAATAGTTTCATCATCTTCTTTATTATGCGGTTTTAACGGCTCAATAGACTATCTCTCATTGTAAGAAAGAGGATATGGAGCTTAGTTTTTATTTATTATTCTACAAAATACATATTAAAATTAAGCCTAACCATAATCACCTTGGGTCATAATTCTAAATTCTGTAGAGATTACATGCAGATGTCAATGATAATGACTCGAAGGCCTAACTTTGAGACATATATAACACATTCAACTTCCAAACCCCGGGCTGAGAATGATTGCAGAGTATTTTTGAAAGAAAGAATACCTCAATATTTGATAGCCCGTCTCAAGACTGGCACCAAAGACTTCATGGCCCGAAGAGGGCTGGGACCCAAGACCTCATGGTCCGAAGCTACACAGTCTAACAACAGGATCAACTAGGCAGTTATAAGTAAAAATAATACACTTAGTAAATACTTTGATACTACGCTTTTCACCAGTGAAATTTCCAAGAGAACATACGTCTCATATTAGTAGTGTTCTTAGAGCGGTAATTTAACAGTCGCTTCACATAAGAGCTCGATAGGGCCATCGAGGTAAGAGGATCAGAGAGCCGTAACAATTTGCCGCATACAAGGTACACAACAACGGATTCCTTTTACTCGTCCTGCTATTACAGTTACCGTCTAAGTACAGCTCCGTTTAAGTTAACTTAATAAAGACGTTTTATTGATTTATGTAAGTCTTTGTACACTTTGTAGACGTCATGTAGCAAAATACTTTGCTAAATGAGTATTGTTTTTTATACAGCATAAAAACCATTTTATATTGATAGTTGATACTTAAAGAAAATAATTACTGTTTTATATTCACATACATTTTCTGAGGTATTGTTAATTATGATTAATTATAATATAAAATTGAAATTTTTGAAAACTCCGAAGGTCATGAAGTTATTAATTACACTCTCAATCAAGTCATCAATATTTTCTTTCAGTGTGCTTTCATTTGAGACCCCACTCGATATATCTCGTATATTTGCAGACATTCGGCTATTCTTCCTCACTTTCAACCCCCAGAACTTTAAAACGGCTCAACCGATTTTCATCAAACATGTCTAAAACACTCGCACCTTTCATACAAAAATCGCTTCCGTTCGGGAGCTATGGCGCCACAGACAGACTGACAGACTAACAGACATATAGACAGGTCAAACTTATAACATCCCTCTTTAGCGTCGGGAGTTAAAAAGAGGAGTGTATGTAGTTATGTTTTGGTGCACATTTTGATACATGTATGTAATTATGGGAGGTAGATATAGTACGGTGTTAGTGATGTTGACACTGCTTTAGGAATATGTTTATGTGATTAACAATGGGTTCGCAACACTAATTATTCCCTTTAGCCAAAATCAGAGTCAAATATGTACATTGCAGCCACAGATTAAACGATAGAGCGCACGGAACAGGACGTTGTCGTAACCGCTCCAAATACAAAATTCAAAAAACGAATACAATCTCAAGCCAGTACGACGCGAAGCGTCGCTTTAGTGACTTTCAATGTTATTCAAGAGAAATGGCGTCTTGTGTTTATAAATATTTTAAAAACTGTTTTTTTTTTTAAATAAGATGGAGTATTTTTTATTGGTAATTATTGATTATTATATTAATTTACATAATTGTTGTAAGTGTTAAACTTTTAAATACGATTTAAGATATAAGTTTGTATATGCGGATGTCAAGGAGACACGTGACATTTGTTTTCTTTATGGGTCTCTTCGGCTTCACCACGCTACTTGTAAAGACTCGCTGATTGATTGACTGGATGATTCTTTACTCTGTGATTGCAGCCCAGTTTATATTGCAATTACCTACACATAATAAAATCATTGATATCTCATTCCACTAATATTTTTGTTACTCTTTCAAACAAACTACTACAAACTACTTAAATTTAATGAATGGATGGATGGATGGAATGGAATGATTAAACCAGAAACGACTACTAATACTTTTTATTCCAGAAAAGTCAAAGTGTTCCTGCGGGATTTGTGATAAATCTAAATTTCTTATCCTTAACTTTTAGTAATTATTAATTAATAATTACTAAAAGTTAAGGATATTATTATAATAAATAAATATTGTTTATATTAAATTTGATATGAGTCAAATACCTTATTATAGAAATCGTTAGTGACACAGAAGGCGACAAGTATTCGTCTGACAAATTATTCAATCTCTCTAAAACGTGGAAATAAAACGCCTGTTTAATCAAGTGGCTCGTATTGTATTAATTGCACAATGAAACAAAAGTGCCGGTAACATTTTATGTTGTATAATCACTCCAGTTATTTTATTACCTCCTACTCTCTATAAGAGTCTCGACTCACTTACGCTGTGATTAAATTATCATTGCAAACTCAGACTGCTACTGCCGAAGTTACTTATTCCTCCTCTCTTCCGGATTAGCTCATTTGCTTTATTATTAAAGAACTTTTTGTTGCCTAAAGCTTTTGTTGTTTATGAAGCTAATTGTTATTGATCTACTTGGGTACAATGAAGAGTAAAAAACAGATTTTTTTTATCAACCCATATTTGGCTCATTGCTGAGCTCGAGTCTCCTCTCAGAATGGGGTTAGGCCAATAGTCCACCACCTTGGCCCAATGCAGATTGGCAGACTTCACACAAGCAGAGAATTAAGAAAATTCTTTGGTATGCAGGTTTCCTCACGATGTTTTCCTTTACCGTTTGAGACACGTGATATTTAAATCCTTAAAATGCACACAACTGAAAATTTGGAGGTGCATGCCCCGGACCGGATTCGAACCCACACCCTCGGAATCGGAGGTCATATCCACTGGGCTATCACTGCTCAAAGAAACAGATCCATTGATCCATTTTTCAATAGATTAGCATTGTTATGTTTTTTTTTAATTTAATAAGCAGTGAGTTCGAAAGTTAACTTAGATACTCCGTACTGGAGTTAACGTACTGTACACTCCCGTATCTCGTAATTTTGGAGGACACGTAAACTTTTCGATTATATGTTTGTTATATCCACAGTGACATGAGTGGAATCCCGTCCCGCACGGGAATTAAAGAATAGACAATGCACTTGTGTTGGCGGCCGTATATATCCTACGTATTACGTATTACGGTTATTCTTACATTCACTTTAGTGTTTTCTGTATTCTGTGATTTCAACTATAACCTACTAATATTATAAATGCGAAAGTTTGTATGGATGTTTGTTACTCTTTAGCGCCGCTACCACTGAAGCAATTTGGCTGAAATTTAGGTACTTTTTATCACGAAAAAATCCATGGTTTCCCGAGATTTGCGAAAACTGATGATTTTGATTATATGAATGTTTGTTACTCTTTCAAGCCTCGACTACGTAACCCAATTAGCTGAAAATTGGTATTGAGATATATTATAGTATGGATTAATACATAGGCTACTTTTATCTCGGAAAATTCCATGGTTCCCGAGGGATTTGTGAAAAACTAAATTCCACGCGTACGAAGTCGCGGGCGTACGCTAGTTCTCATAATAAAATACTATACTTACCTAAGCATGATGGGAAGATATTTGCTGGCCGGGTTGTGGTTGTTTACGAAAACGTTCTTGAGACACCGTCAGGTGGAACACCATGAGATTTTAGTTGGATGAGTGCGTCTTAACCTCCTAGTTTCCCCGTAGCTACAAGATACTTAACTTATGCACATAAATATATCCTACGTAAATGGTTATTCTTACATTCACGTTAGTGTTTTCTGTATTCTGTGCTTTCAACTATATTCTCATGATAAAATACTGTATTTACCTTAGCACGATGGGAAGATATTTGCTGGCCGGGTTGTCAAAACGTTTTGAGACACCATAAGGTGATGTGTTGAAACACCATGAGGTTTTAGTTGGATGAGTGCGACTTAATCTCCTAGTTTCCCCGTAGTTACAAGATACCTAACTGATGCACAACAAATTAAAAATGAGGGTATAAATCACTAGTCATTTCACACCTAATAATATTTAATTATAATTAACTTATTCTTAAATTAATGAAAATAAATTAGATTAATAAGCTTAGAGCAATTAGATATGGTTAATATATTTTAAATAACATTTTATAAGCCATACTTATTAAAATAAATAAGTTATAAAATGACATGCGTTTTCTACCTTCATTTCTAATTTGTTTGTTGGTAAACAGTATTCATCAAGAAAGGCTGTAGTATAGGTATCTAAATTCAATACCTTTTTGATTATAGTATAGAACTCGCAGCAAGGTCCGTATTACCGTTCGGACAGGGTATAAATTATTTTAATATTTAAACCGGAGCAAATGATGTTGTTGGCCGTATCCGGCGAGATTACGAACTAATAACGTTACAAAACAAGCTCTTTGCGGTTAAATTATGCATGCATTCTCGGGTCATTACAACGGCCTGTTAGATTCAGCCGGCATTGAAAATATTTAATCGAAAACAAGTAATCAAGTTAGTATGAAATTAATTTAGTGGAATCCATGTTTATCCAACTTATTACTTATCAATACAATAGGGTAGTTGACTTATAACAAATTCAATATAAACAGTATTATTTTGTGTAGTACTGTTATCGCCGTTTAGTGTTGGAAATAGTAGTCTGTGACGGATATGACGTCGCTCGATCTCGTGTTGGCTTCAGTGTGCTCGTGGCGTTCGAGCCGTCCACATCTCTTGTTGTGTAATTCTTTATGGGTTACTTGGGGTAGGCGGGGAGAGTGACTTGAGTGGAAAAGGGGAGTGTTTGTATACAGTCAAAGGATCCTTAAACCCTACATACATCGTTCACAAGTGCGTGACTCCACTCAAGGTTATTCTCTGCCATTCTAGGGTCTTATTTTGGTTACAGTTTGATTTGTTAATTAAGTTGTCCTGACAAGTGTTGTGAATCATAACCTTTGTTCGACATTAGTTTTCTTATATTTGCAATCACCTTTGAGTCCTATAATAGTACATGGTACGAAATATATTGATATCAATTAATAACATTTAAGGATTTCATAAAAAACTTAATTTAAAATAGGAAATGCCCATCCCCGGCCCAGGCCTAGCTTAACTACCCAGCGATTTACTTATATCTAAATAATCTCGATAATTCTACTTTCATAATGAAATCATTACTTTGTCAAAAAAAGTTTGCTACAACGTTTTACGACATTTTTAATTCATCTTTATTTTGTACACAACGGGGAGAAGCTATGATCGTTGACCATACAGCCTGAGTTATACAATATTTTTCCACGAGCTGCGGGCAGTTTGATACTATGACGATCACGTTAACGTAAACGCGAATTTCCAAGGAATTGAAACAGCGTCATCTAGTGGCACTATTGCACAACTGTATCAATTCCACATAAATTCGCGTATACATTTACGCGATAGTAACAGTATGAAAATATTGAAAACTCCCACTGGGCACACAGGTGAGGTTGGCATTTGGGTAGGCTGACTCGTAGTAGCCTCCTTCTTACACCCCAAAAAAACTGCGGATTGCAGGGAGCCGCTGGATGCTAGCAGCTAAAGACTGCTGTGCTTGGAAGTCCATGCACGACGCCTATGTCCAGCAGTGGACGTCTATTAGCTGATGATGATGATGTTGATCTCGTGATCCGAAGCAACACAGGCTACGAGACAAAGCTCTCTGTCTCTACCTGCTATTATTAGTATGCACGTAAGTGTGGCTAGTATGACACGTATCTAGTTCTAGAGGAAATAATATTGTAATACATTCAGATTACTTATTATCTCCGGGAGCACTAGGATAAAAGCCGGGCAAATCCTCCGGCGCTCAAATTCTTCGAGCGCGGTTGCGAACCGTCTTTGCCCGACGGGCGGTAATAAAAACGGCTTAAATAGGATTTCAACCGCGAGTTCCTCGCCTTAATTAAATTGGATTTGAGACTAAAAAATATACGTGAAAAATTCCGTGTCAGTTATGAGAACGAACTTCGAATCTTTAGGTATACTTAATTGGATTTAATACATTCACAAGCACGAAAAATGTGTGCTTTCGTTTTTACAAGACTAATGGAGCTAGTTAGATATTGAAAAAAAAACCTATTAATTGAGATCAATTTAAAGTGGATTATTAATTTAGGATTACATAAGACATAGATTTTTATATATCCATTTTAAAACTTTCTAAGTGTCCTTATTCATATAAATCACTAGCGGACGCCCGCGACTTCGTCCCCGTGGAACCCAGTTTTTCACAAATCCCGCGGGAACCATGAATTTTTGCAGAAGGTAAGTAAGTAAGTAGGTAGGAAAGTAGCCTATGTGTTAATTCAGGTTAAAATCGATTACCATTCCAAATTGAAGCCGCTGCAGTAGTATTGCCATGTATTGCCGTTAAAGAGTAATAAATAAACATCCAAACAAACATCCTCACAAACTTTCGCGTTTATAATATTAATAGGAAGTAGGATTATTTATAAAAAATAATTGATCTTCCTAGAAAATCACTATTTACATATTAATTTATTGCTGGTTAAACACCGTAACTTCAATCTCCTGTGTCGGACATCTTGTTTCATAGATGTTCATGTAACAGCATACTTTTCAGACCGAAACAACAAAGGTGCCTACTTGGTGGCAAAAATAAAAAAAAACAGTGGTAGGATTTTAATGATTATAAAAAACGATCAAATTAAAGAATTTTTTCCTCATTCTTTCTCTCGACGAGCTTAATCATAAGATACTATTGTAATAGGGTAACATTAAAATCTGGGAATTTCTGAGGTAACAGATGTAGCAGCTGGGTTTTAATTATCACTTAAAAAGTCTTTCGGAAGCACACAATTACACCTATAAAACATTTAAAACAGAGTGTAAAAGATTTACGGAGCTATAATTCAGCTCCTATAAGGATAATATTGAGCTATTTATAATCCCAAAAAAAATATCAAGGCAAATTAATATTATAGAAGACATTTTCATGACAATGAATTTGACGTCGGTACTGCTTTATTTTTCAACGGAGGGTTCCTCAGTTCAATTTCCAACTTGGATCTAGCTTTTGCCGAGGGTACAAAGCTTAGATTTTGCTTATTAACAAAAACATACCGCTAAGTGTTTATGATATCATTTCAGTATAATTTTAGAACAAACCGTCTGACACTGAGATCTTATCGGGTGTTAAGTGGCGATGCAGATGGTAACGGGTTAACTTGGAAGATTTCTTTCAAGTTAACCCATTACTATCCATATCTCAGACTATTCATATCGCACAAGTATAATCTATCGCAGTGGAACTGTCGTTAAATATAAAAAAATGGTTGTCAGGCTTTTATTTCCTTTCCTTTCATTAAAAAAAACACATGTGGCACTCGGGGACTGCTACGGGACAGTAAAACTATTGCATAGCATTTTTTATTAACATAGGTGATTACAATTATTTATTTATTTTCTTTACGCAGTATTTTTTTTTTTTTTAGAGAAGAATAAAAAATAAATAAATACAATGAAAAATGCTAGAATGGAACTCTGGTTTAATAAGTTTTGCCTCTAAGTTTTACACCTATTGTCCAGTTTAGTCGATATTATAACGTTGAAATGTGCACGGCTTGGGGGTTAGGTTTATTTTCGTTACGGAATTTCTTGATTCGGTCGCCGCACAAGACTGCGGTTAAAAGGTATGCAATAGCTAAAAACCTTTACTTACAAGAGTTTTAAAAAATATAGTTTTAATGCTATGGGGATGGGTTATGGGTAAAAATATGACGACGCATTGTGTGTTCGCTCTAAAAACGTGCCGCTTTTATCATGTCACCATAAAGGAGAGTGCAGTGGTCAATGCAGGTTTGGCATTAATTCTTGTTTATGGCGAATCGCTTTTAGTGCTCTGTTGAAAGCGGACGTGGACGTCTGATTCCTTTTATTTGGAATTCATTTGTTTTAAAACCACAATTATAAAATAGCATAAATAATTTAATGTAGACGGGAACAATTAAACCTCGGCGATTTTTCATACAATAAACAGTTTCTCAGATTAAATGACGTCATTTAGCCCGCGTGAAACTCTTCTGATAAAGCTTTTAAATATCTCATTATGGCGTGTTTTGTTATGTATCAAACTGAACTGAAAACTAACAGTATTTTCAATGACATCTTTGGCTGGTGGGAGGCACCGGCCGTGGTTAGTTACCCTACCGGTAAAGACGTATCGGTTCCGGTACGATGTCGTGTAAAAGCGAAAGGGGTGTGGATTTTTATACTCCTAACAAGTTAACCCGCTTCTATCTTAGATTGCATCATCACTTATCGTCAGGTGAGATTGTAGTCAAGGGCTAATTTGTAAAGAATAAAAAAAACCTTTCTAGTGGCTTGATTTTTTTGCGACACATTCAAGAATTATTGTTATATTTTAACCAGTTTACACAAAACCTTAACAAATTAACCTAAACCTAAACCTTTCTGATGAATCACTCTATCTATTGGTGAAAACCGCATGAAAATCCGTTTACTAGGCAGATGGGACGGACGACTTTGTTTTATAATGTGTATACTTAGATAAAACCATATCATTAATAATATATATATTTTAATGATTAAGTTAAATTGAAATTTTATTATCTGTAAATAAAAAAAAAACCTTTGAAAACAATTATTTTATTTAACGAATTAAAGAAAATATTAACTAGAGAAATACCAGCAAAGAAAACATTGAATTCATAATTTAATATTAATTTATACAAGGAATCTATTGCCCTCTTATCGCCATCGAGCTGGAAAATAACGGATGTTCTTAGAAGAATAAGACGGTGTTTTTGAAGAGGGCAGAAAAATAATTAATCATTTTCGTTTTTATGGAGCTAAAGGTTGGGAAGACACGATTGTGCCGTCACAGTAGGGTTATTCTTTTGTGGGGAATGAAATGTTATACTGGTACCTTTAATCTTTACAAATTCATTAAAATACACGTATCCGACAATAGCGTTGGCAAAAATTAATATTTTTTTTAATATATTTCAGTCTTTAGGTACACAACAATTGGGTTTTTCTTTTTACAAAAAAAAAAGTGTACAGAGTAAAGCCTGCTTCAGGGAGAATAAAAATCGTCAGTCTCCGTCATTATTGTTTTTAATGATGATTACAGAGTCGAACATTATTATCTTAAGCCCACCAATCCTTCAATATGAAGAGAAGCCTGGTGCTGCCGTAAGTCTTTAAAAATAGTACCAATGATATTCTATACAAGAGATCAAATCTGAGGCGGACAAAATATGTGTATAATTGTCTTAATTTAATTTAGTCGCTTATTAAACAACGAGCGTTATTTAAATAAATAATACCTAAATATCGTATATAATGTCGAGTTGTGTGTTCAAGAAGTGTATGTATAATGGAATTAAAGACAAAATTGTACATGTGTGCGCTCAGTGTTGTAACTAAATTTAAAATTTTAAAATTATCATTGGCTAGTACTAGCTACTGGCTAGACAAGGTTTTAACTTAAAACTTAGACTTAGAGAATTAAGAATTCAAGAATTCTCTGTTCAAGATAACCTGTTTACAAATTATTATTATTTGTAAATAATAATAAATAAGTAAAGTTTTTGCTTCACTTAAATTATCTATACATAGATAGATAAACCTAAATTGTCTATAGAGGAAGTTAAAATAATAATTATTATATACAAAAGAATTGTTTGGGATAATACCACAAAATTCAGCGATAGATGTAAATCTCATTATGACTGCGTAAATGCCGCGATAATATCGTATTGTTTTGAAACTCACCATCCGCGTTGCGTCTCTCATGCTCGGAAGGATTTCACCCTCTGGGACGTCCGTCCTCTGAATTAATTCATAATAAGATCACGAAATCGACTTATGGTATTAGGTTTAAATATAGGTTATTATATTATATTCGTTGTTATTTTATTTCCATGGATTTTGCTACTCTGCTTCTGGATATGTCGACGAACTTTTCGCCTATAACACGTCTTCGACTTTGAACTTTAAACAAATCCAACCTTTTAAAAGTGGCCCCAGGCTGATTTAGCTTTTGATAAATGCAGATTTCTTTGTTTGCAGCAGCAGTTTCTTTTCTCCAGAAATCATTTTAAATCTGCATTTTATGGATGCATTTGGTATGTTTATAAGGTCTAAATTAAAATCAAGTATTTGCTTTTCGTCACTAACAACGAAGTTGTCATGAAAAGCATTCACGTCGCAGAGCTGCAACTTTACAGAATCGCTATCCAGATACATAAACCTACAATATGAGCAGGTGTGATAATTTTACCCTAGTCTAATTCAGTTAGAATTTTGTCCCTAACTTGTTAGGTATATTTCTACATTATTTTGGGTCTTTTTTAGAATTTAAACTATCGAGAGTGTTATTCATATTAATTGATTATGAAATACGGCTACAACTCACATGATATTAGGTCGGAGTATGCCCGACTAGTTTCGAACACGGGGCCCTTAGTCATGAGCTGGTTCTTGCAACGCGGCTCGATCCAAACTGCGCAGCGGCGGCGCCGGCGCGACGCGTAGCTGCTCGCATCGCGCGCTGCGAGAGGGGTTGAGTGGTGGGGAGTGAAGGTTCTATTACACTCTCCGACGGTTCATTAATGTCATCTTCATTAGACTAGAGAAATTAGTCGGGCATACTCCAACCTAATACACGTGGGTTTTAGCCGTGTTTGCTTCATAATCAATGAATATTTTGAGTCTATAACAAGATTAAACTAAAGTAAGCCTAAGAGCTTTAAATTTCAAGTGAACATTCAGCTTTTCTAAAACTTATGGCGCTACGAAGTTCAGAGGGAACTTAAATGTAAATTATTGGTGCAAATGTGCAAATGCGAACATAGAAAGCACTCCATGTGTCATTAATTGTCTTACTATTTTACTCATAGAAATGAACGTGATTTCTACAAAGTTAGACCTATAAGAAGGCAGGCTTGGCTCTTTGGTGGGGCTTTAAAAATAGGTTGATAATGATTATGATGAAGTATCTTTAATCTTTATATTTCACTTAATTCTTTTAATATTCATTTCACCAAAATGACAACGGCTGGACAATAAAAACTATTGATATGTACAGGAGTTAACGTTCATCATAAATCTTAAAATAATATAAGGCGACCACTGGGCACACGGACTACCTGTCTAAGTTTTTCTTTCTTCCAAAATAGTTCTCAGAAGCAACCAGATCTTGATAGTTATCCTTAACATCTAATAGTGATTGTTAAAGATTGAAACACTATCATTAGGCTCGAAAACAAGCTTTGGAGCAGAGGAAAGCCTTATTATATGCTAATGATGATTTATTTATAATCACTCAAAATTAACGAATGTAGATAAACGATTTGCGTCGTATTAAGATAACCATTAAACAAAGTTCCACGGTAATCTCAGAGCGGCTCGGCAACAGATGCCAACAATTTGCAAACTTCGATGACGAACGGTTGCATCTTTCTTCTATTAAGAGGAATTATTAACCGATTATTATTAAAACTTTCAAATGACTATTTCGAATGAAAGGAAAAAAGTAATTTAGTTATAAATTAAATTTGTTATAATTATAAAATACAATAAGTGTTTTATTGTATTTTATAATTATAACAAATTTAATTTACTACTACGGCTACGGCACCCACGTGATACAACGTCGGAGTAGGTCGGAGTAGTTTCTAGTTTCAAACCCATACAGGGCTCTTAGTCATGAGCTGGTTTTTGCAATGTAGCGCGAGTTAAATTTAATATGTATATTAACACTCAGGATGGTTTAAATTCTGAAATTACCCATTACATTATTTATTGATGTAATCTTTTATGGATATGTTTGATAGAGTAAAGCAAATAACTTAGTTTTTGAACCATGAACGACATTTTCTACATCTTCACTACACTAATACCCTTCATTATTCTTCATTTATCTTTAATATATGTATACGTATTGTAGAAATGCCGGATTACTTCAAATTATACATAACTATACTTATCTATACTAATATATAAAGCTGAAGAGTTTGTTTGTTTGTTTGATTGAACACGCTGATCTCAGGAACTACTGGTCCGATTTGAAAAATTCTTTGAGTGCTAGATAGCCCATTTATCGAGGAAGGATATAGGCTATCCCCGTACTCTTACGGGAACGGGAACCACGCGGGTGAAATTGAAATTAAATGTGGTATTTGTATATTCGCAAAGTTCATTGTCATTTTGTAGTTAAACTACACAGTTTAATCTCTCAACTAAATGGCATAAATCCATAGAAACAAGGTTAAATATATGTTAAATATATTACGTAAATTATAACTTACTAACAAAGTGTTCTAGCAATTTCATACTTTAACTATTATATATTTTTTTTGGGAATTCGCGTTAACGTCTAGCACTAGACTTTGTAGCAAACAATTACGTCGCCCCGTACACACTACACATACTTTGGCATTGTACCAACATGGAATAGTACTCTAGGAACACGCGCGACCAATTTCTATTGGGCATACATGCCATATTCCATATTCAACAAGCTCTAAATTGTGATGGACCGAAAGCATATTCGACACGAGAAACAGATCTGGGAGTTTTTTTTTTTTTTATTCTTTAC
The DNA here is from genome assembly GCF_947172395.1 of Bicyclus anynana. Lineage (NCBI taxonomy): Eukaryota > Metazoa > Arthropoda > Insecta > Lepidoptera > Nymphalidae > Bicyclus > Bicyclus anynana. The sequence continues at coordinate 11,744,509 of NC_069088.1, forward strand.
AAGTTAGCCCTTGACTACAATCTCGCCTGATGGTAAGTGATGATGCAGTCTAAGATGGAAGCGGGCTAACTTGTTAGGAGGAGGATGAAAATCCACACCCCTTTCGGTTTCTACACGGCATCGTACCGGAACGCTAAATCGCTTGGCGGTACGTCTTTGCCGGTAGGGTGGTAACTAGCCACGGCCGAAGCCTCCCACCAGCCAGACCTGGACAAATTAAGAAAATCTCAATCTGCCCAGCCGGGGATCGAACCCAGGACCTCCGTCTTGTATATCCACCGGGCATACCACTGCGCCACGGAGGCCGTCAAAATAATCCAAAGTCTGTCTTTTCCGAAAGTTATAATACCTCTCGGACGTAGGGCTCCCTTGGTTGGGCTGAAAAGGCGACCCCGTGCCGGAAATCGCAGTGTTGGTGACCCCCCAAGTGGACAGAGGACATCAAGCGGGTTGCCCCATCAAACCATATAGAAAATATTTGGTTCAATTTCTCTGATATTAATTTTTTAACCTAAGCTTAGGTATAATTTTCCCATTAGATTTATTCCAGGAAATAAATCTATAATAATATTATAAATCTAAAGAGTTCGTTTATTTGTTTGATTGAACGCGCTAATCTCAGGAACTACTCCGGTCCGACATGAAAAATTCTTTCAGTGTCAGATAGCCCATTTATCAAGGAAGGCTATAGGCTATATATTATTCCCATATTCCTACGGGAACGGGAACCACGCGGGTGAAACCGTACGGCGTTAGCTAGTTAAATTATATGAAAGAAGGTTGAATACTCAGTTAACAGAATTGTTGATTGGTTTAAATTATACACCACTAAATAAAATTCTACAAGTAACCAAATATCAACATTTAACAAGTGTTTAAAGTAACTTTAGACATAAAAAACCGGCCAAGTGCATGTCAAGCCACAGTGTAGGGTTCCGTAGATTAATTTAGCACTTTAATCCCTTCTGTAATGCACAAAAATACGAATACAGTCCAGCGCGGAAATACCGCCAGAAGTCTTGACACCATTCCATTCCACGTGGGCATGATTTGTATAGCTATTAGCATAAGTTAGCTGAATTTCCTTATTGTATTATCTCTCAATAAAGTTTAAATAAATAAATAAAACTTGAAATTCGTTGAATCGTTTGCATCTCAAAGCTTCTGAAGAATACTAGGAAGTTATAAACCAACGTCAATCAGGACGTAGACAATAATATTGTCTTTAAAATCGAACCAAAAGATATCGTATATTCTTTGACCGCACAATTGCCGGCGGCATGAAGATATTAATCGACGCAAAGCTGATTATAACATCGTTTTAAGGCTTTCTCTCAACCATTTCACTTCTGAAGTTATTATTTCATCGGATGCTGGGCAATACTTTCTACTTGATGGGTTGCAATCGACTTATTGTGGCAAAGCTTTATTGGAACCGTTTAGATGTTTGTCTCCAAAACAATTAAACAACCTTGATATTAATAAATTAATTCTTGTTTATTGTTTTTACTGTTTCAAATGTTTTGATAATTATTAGGCTGGTTTTAGAGTCACACTAACCAGACTTAACTAGACTATAGCAGACGCCCGCGACTTCGTCTGCGTGGAATTCAGTTTTTCACAAATCCCGCCGCCGCGGGACCATGGACTTTTCCGAGATAAAAAGTATCCCATGTGTTAATCCAGAATAAAATCTATTACCATTCCAAATTTCAGCCAAATCGCTTCAGGTAGCCGCAGCGCAAAGTAGGAACTAACATACACACTTACACACAAACTTTCGCATTTGTAATACGAGTATAAGTGTAATGACGACAAAATAAACGAAGAGTATGCTAAAAGCAAAGCAATTTTGTGGAATTTGTTATTTCTTCAAAAACGCAAATTAAAAAAAAAATTTGCGGCGCTGCCATGGAACGCTTAAAAATACTCCATACTAAATGGCACGAAAGAATGACGTCAAGCGGCCCAGCCAGGGATCGATCCCAGGAGCATACCACTGTGCCACTGAAGCCGTCAAAAATACACCACAAAATGAGGTATGTCTGGGTGTCACAGTCTCTCGGTCCAATATCTAATTTGAAATGCAATAGTAGAGCAAACGTCGGCGCGGCACACATAACCACCGGCTTAAGCTCCACCACAGTACGCGCCGGACCTTCTCTTGCACACGATTTGCAAGATCCTCTATATCGCTGCCGAACACGCCTTAACAATTTGGATTTCTCTACCGCTACACACATTTTGAATTCCCATTGAATATTTAGTTTGAATCCAAATTCATTCTTTTTCTCTATTTCTTCCTTTGCTCATTTTATTATTTGAAGAAACTACGAAATGTTTATTACAGATTTAAAAGTTATACTATTACGAGACCTACCATAATGTACTCATAATTTATACCTACGTTCATGGTTTCGTGCGTATAACTAGTTGACACTTTTTATAAGGGGCTTAATTTGTTTATTAGTATTCTACTAGATTGAAAAAAATATTAGATATTTCTGAGATATGAATACATAAAAATTTAAATTTTTTAATATTTTTTCGACAATACGAGCCGAAACGCTGTCGGCAATGATCTACATTTTGACTGTTTCATGATGTCGCCTAAACACTAACATAAACGGAGTGTTTGACAATATTATTAGTTATTAATTATTTTGACGTTAATTCGACGTCTCAAAATGGATAGCGTTATATGACGTCTGGAAAACTTTAAGAAATACATAATTTTTAAATAAATTATTCTTTGAAATCCCTAACTTTTGTTAACTGATGTCGATATATTTCGGAACCTTATTCCATTTACTACACGAAATTAATATTTTTTACATTAAAGGAGATCATTCACGCTCCATACATTTTTGGGCTCTTTTTGAAAGTGCCGGCCAACAAAAAAAAATGGCACGACTCGTTAGAATTAGCTATTTGGAGCAATAGTTAATATGGCATAAAAGTTGTCAGGTGGCTCTGAACCAAGTTATACAGGTTCGACGATTCGTTATTTCCATACATTTTGTCAATTTTCAAAAGTGCCCGCTAAAAAAAAAAAAATGATACGTATCGTTAGAACTGCCCATTTGGAACAATAGTTAGTACGGCACGAATGTTGTAAGATTGCTCTGAATCAAGTTATACAAGGTTCAATGACTCGTCACTTCTATACATATTTTTTGAGTTTTGTAAGTGCCAACCTACAATATAAGTAATACGTATCGTTGTAACTAGCATTTGCAGCAATAGTTACTATGGCATAAACATTTTAGTATAGCTCTGTGCCCAGTTATGCAGTTTCGATGATTCGTCAAATCCATATGTTTTGTTGATTTTCAAAGTGCCGTTTTACAAAAATATGCACTTATCACTGCACTTATCGTCAGAACTGCCCATTTGGAGTAATATTTAGTATGTCACGAATGCTATAGGTTTGGTCTGAACCAAGTTATAAAGGTTCGATATCTCGTCACTTATATGCATTTTATTGAGTTTTGTAAGTGCCCATCGACAATATTAATGATACGTATCGTTTTAACTGGTCATTTGTGGCAATAGTTAGTATAACACGAATGTTGTAGGGTTGCTCTAAACCAAGTTATACAGGTTAAATGTGCATGCCAATAAAATTCTTACAGGTATCATTTTAACTGATCATTTAGACATACTTTGTCAATTAGTATGGCAGACACGTTGTATAAATGCTCTGATCTAAGTTATACAGGTGTGACTATTTGTAATATCCATACATTTTCTTGATTTTTAAGTGCCAACCATTAAAATGGTACATATCATTAGAACTGGCTGTAATAGGAACGGGGAATAATAGTTAGTATAGTACAACAACCGTTGTAGGCCTGCTCTGAGCCATGTTATACAAGTTCAATGATTCTTAATTTCTATGCATTTTATCGATTAAAGCAATACAGTTAGTTGGTAGGTATGACAGAAACATTGTATGATTGCTCTGATCCAAGTTATTTGCGTTCGATGATTCGTCACTTATGTTTTTGTTGATATCTGAATGTAATGGGGAACAATAAATAGGTAATAATGATGAATACTTAACTAATAATATGAAATAAATGTCATCATGGTGTAAGAGCTGTGTCATCATTATTTGTTATGTTCTTCCTTCTGGACCATTTCTGCACTTGGCCATGTGACTCGCCGTTGTGCGTGTATTTGTTATGTTATTCAAGCTTGTAAACCGAAATTACCATTACTTGAAGAACTTAATAAAACGTTTTTATTTCTCTCTATGCACAATAACACAATTTTTAGTTACATTTGCACCATAATATTGAATTTGTGCAAATGCTTAGAATCATTATTTCTATATTTTATATTATTGCTTTTATGTTTTCCAACTTTTTTGGAAATCAACGAATGAAAGTTATATAACTTGTTTCAGTACTAGATTTTTTTTTGAAGCGTGTGAAACGTGTTACTAACTATTGTTTCTAATTTTAACGTTAGGTACCATATTTTAGGTGAACGGTACTTTAAAAAATCAGTAAAATATATGGATGTGACGAATCATCTAAACAGTATAACTTGATTCGGATCTTTATGCCATCGAACGTTTGATCGAACGTTTATGCCATAGTAACTATTACTGAAAATGTCTAGTTATAACTATAATAAGTAACAAAACTCCATCAAATACATTGAAGTGACGAGACATCGAACCTGTATAACTTGGTTCAGAACAATCTTGCAACATTTGTGCCATACTAACTATTACTCCAAATGGGCAGTTTTAACCATAAGTACCATATTTTTGTTAAACGGTACTTTAAAAAATCAATAAAATAAATGGATTGGACGAATCATCAAAACTGTATAACTCGACACAAAGCTATACTACAATGTTTATGCCATAGTAACTATTGCTGCAAATGGCTAGTTATAACGATACGTATGATTTATTTTGTTTGCGGGCACTTACAAAACTCAGTAAAATGTATAGAAGTGACGAGTCATCGAACCTGTATAACTTGGTTCAGTGCAGTCCTACAACATTTGAGCCGTAGTAACTATTGCTCCAAATGGACAGTTTTAACGATACGTACCAGTTTTTTTTCTTGGCGGGCACTTTTGAAAATTGACAAAATGTATGGAAATAACGAATCGTCGAACCTGTATAACTTGGTTCAGAGCCCTCCTACAATTTTCATGCCATATTAACTATTACTCCAAATGACTAGTTCTAACGATTCGTGCTATTTTTTTTCGTTGGCCGGCACTTTCAAAAAGGGCCCAAAATGAATGATCTCCTTTGATTTGAGTCAACTACGGTAGACTTCACACACGTAGAGAATTAAGAAAAATCTCAGGTATATACAGGTTCCCTCGGGATGTTTTTCCTTCACCGTTTGAGACACGTTATATTTTTTTAAGAAATTATATATCACGTGATTTTTAATTTCTTGACACTTCTTAAAATTTGCTTGAAATACAAATTTAACTAAAAAGTTTGTGGTACATGCGCTAGCTTTGAACATATGACTTCCAAAACGAAGGCAGAGGTCTTATCATCCGCTGGGCTATCATGGCTCCAACAATAATTAATAAACCTTTACGAAACTGGGTATCACAGGTACTTAGAGCAAAGGGTTTTAGAAAAATAAATATGCACTAAAAGAGTTTAAACAGCACGACCATGTACAGACAATATGATTGCGACGTAAATGCCAATTGTCGAATTGTGATCGTGTGTCTGCATTTATTGCATCGCACGTCTGCAATTTGCATACGTTTGAATACTAAGTATCGACAGCGTCATGGTTTGAAGCCACTTTAATTGAATAGTTCGATTTATGCTTATTAGTTTAACTTAATTTTATGCGCCCGAAAATGCATGTTTGCAATTTCAATATTCCGTCAATTCGTGTTCGAACATTTAACTTGGAAATGTATAAATATCTTGTTTAACATTGATTTACGAGTGCACGTTACGTTTTGTACGTAAGAACACCATGTTACGTACGTTGAACGATATCGGATTTGTTTGCTAGAGACGAGATTTAAACTGTAAATAATATAAACAGTAACCTTTAGCGGTGTTTTTTAAAGAGTCGTACGAAAATAAGTTTCTGGTGACTGGGGGTATAAAAAAAACACTTTAAACTCGTACTGGGACGACCAAGCAAACTGAGCACCCAAGTTTGAATTATACAGGTTGTCACGGGACTACCTGTATAATATGTTTTATGCAATAATTACGAAATTATTGCATAAAACAAAAAAGGTAGACATACACCACTTAATTTTCTAAAACTTGTAAGTAGTAGTTAGTACATTACATTGGTAATTTAATCCGTAATGTTCAAAAATTAGATTTTTAAAATCTTAATTACAGCAGTTACAGTATTGAAAAATATAATCAAGAGAGAAAATTTTGTTATAATTTGTCATAATTCTAATTTTCATGCGTTAAGAAGGGTGACGTTCGATCTTAATACGAGTAGTCGTAGAGTTGTAGTGTGATTTAACATTGTTTAAATTTAGCATTGGTCAGGAACAAGGCTCAAGGATTTTATCAACAGAGTAGCCACTTTATACCTTTACACTTTATATCTATTTGTATTATGTAACTTACTGCGCTTTTATGAGTTGTAAAAGCGATTCACGTTTTCGTTAGTCATGACGAGACGGGTTAGCGTATCTCTACATCAGAATTGAGGAGGAGGCAATATATTATTTATGAGAAACCACCTCCAACCAGACCACGTCAGTACGTGCAGCGTGCAAACTGCAGAATAACGTACGTACACATTAAATATTTACCTGTTTTACATAAAAACTCGAAGCTGAATCAGACAAATACAAATGTGATTTTCAGTAAGGGCTTTGCGAGCACTTTTGTGCAAGACTTTAAAGACAATGTCGCATACATGGTGTCTGCTTATAGTTTTATACTGGTGTTCGATCCCCGCTGTTGAATTTCTGTTATAGTGTAGTCACTTTTAGCAAATTCTTGATTTTGGTAGCTAACTGAGTTACCAGGAAATAAAATTTTCTTAGCGTCGGAACGAGATAATGTACCACGCAATTTGTAGACCATGTGGCTGTTAAGTTGTATAACTATTAATTAAGCAACAGCTTGTTAGTATCAACTTTAATAACCGCGTTATTGATACAAGTTACGAGGGTAGTTTTCGAAAAGTTGTACTGTGAACTAACCAGATGTTTTATTTTTATGTATTTAGAAGTAAATAAATAACTATAAATACGAACCTTTTATTAAGAAATGAAAATTATCTGCCTATTAAAAGTACATATATTTCTTAAAATTCTAGAAATAATGAAATTACACACAGTTTGATAAGGCTATCAATCACCGTGAAATGTCAATGCCCATGGTATCCGTAGTGTGGGCCCGCGTGAAGTTCAGGATATCGATCATTGGTAACTTAATTGTGGTGCTTTCAAAAGTAGTGGCAAACTGTATACTTGTAGAGTTTTTATATTGGACATCTATACAGGGTTCCGTGGCAGAGTTCTCTTACTATGAAAAAATATATATTTTCCTATAGTTTTTAGTTTTAGATTTATCCGTCTGTCATCCAAATCAAATGCCTTCCGATTCTAGAGAGAGAATGGTTACAGAAGATATACATGTGACGTTATTCGAATAACTAATGTGTGAAACGTCATTGCAAACATTTTTAAAGCGAGCACATTTCATCATCGCTTCCCAGCAGACACGATTGTAATCAAGCGCGAGACCAAACCAAAAATAAGTTAAAAATAAATGAAATAAATTTAGCACAAAAAAAATTACTTACCTGAAAGTTTTTAGTCTATCTTATCATTGTTAGCAATTTTTCAATATATTTTGATTTACACATTTTTCTTTTCTAATGTTGCTGAATTCTCAACAATATATAAGTACTTGTAATTTATGCATCAAAAAATACAAGCAAACTATCAACGGCTAGTTTATGTAAAAAAGAATAAGAATGTTATTAGTTTATTATTTGTTCACTTTGTTCAGATGCAAAGGCAGGAAAACCTGCGGGTCTGCGAAGTTTGCACATCTTATTACGCTCCGGTGAAGTTACATAGGAGTTGTTGCTAACATGCTAAACTTGTTAATCTTTTTAGTCCAAAATATTGCTAAACAACTTTAAAACATAAGAATAGCTTTCTTTCACACTATATTGTGTTTTTATTTCGTACTTATTGGTAGAACTGCCTCGTTGGTCTAATGGTTAGCCTATATGGCTATCGGCTTCAAATGTTGTCTATATACTATATATTTTATCCTCTTATTCCTACAGGAACGGAAACTACGTGGGTGAAACCATGAGGTTCTGCTAGTCGTATATATTTTCATTGTTACGACCCCTTGCTTCAAGAACAATCTTCAAAGAATTAACATCTGATGGTTGATCGTTACACAGTCAAATATTATTGTCACTCAACGCGAGCTTTTATTTTCCTGTAGGGAGAGAAGTCTCATGGACATCCATTTGGGTAGTGTCGGACTCTACCAGCTAAAAACCTACCTTCAGAACGCTGGTGTACCTATATAGCGTTTCTATTTCTAACATTACAGTTTTACGATTTCGTTTGATCTTTCATTTGTGTTTCGGTATATAGTGAATAGTGAACACGGTAAACAAAAAACGGTAGAAAACGAAATACCTTTATCTCCGGTAAAATATTAACGCAAGGAAAGCAAAAGGTGCTTATTATGTAGCGAGTAGGGAACACAAAGTGGTTGTGCTGATGGATTTTATGCAATTTTCAGTATCTATCACATCCAGCGCGCTCGAACCCGTAGGGATTAAGTTCGATCTTTTCGCAATACTTACAGGGTAAACAGCTTGAGCCTTCAGCGCCTTGCCCGATTTCCCCGCCCCAACTGAATACGGACTAAGACCCTATACACACAGGTATACACATCATCATCATTATCAACCCATATTCGGCTCACTGCTGAGCTCGAGTATTCTCTCAGAATGAGAAGGGTTAGGCCAATAGTCCCACCACGCTGAACCAAAAATTCATAACAATCCTTTAGTTAATCGGATTACCGTACCAATACTATACTAAGAACGGACAAATATGCCTTTCCCTAAGAACTAGTGAACTTAGCAGTATACTACTGCCAGTAATTTAATATCTAAGAATGTTATAATTTACTACAAATTAACTACAAGTACAAGCTTAAAAAAAATAGCAGTACGATGGGAAACCGTAACAATATTTAGTAGTAGTATCTATGTCCTGATAACGAAATTAATTGATTCTTTAGAGCTGTTTATTTAACTAACCGACGCCCCCACGGTATCACTCGCGTAGTTCCCGTTCCAGCGACAATAGTGAGAGTATATGACACTGGCAAACATCGTGGCTTTCTATTAGTAAACGAATTTTCAAAATCGGTTCAGTAGATTTTTTTTTTATCCTTTACAAGTTTGCCCTTGATTACAATTTCGCCATATTCATGATGCAATCTAAGATGGAAGCGGGCTTACTTGTTAGGAGGAGGATGAAAATCCACACCCCTTTCGGTTTCTACGCGACATCGTACCGGAATGCTAAATCGCTTGGCGGTACGTCTTTGTCGGTAGGGTGGTAACTAGCCACGGCTAAAGCCTCCCACCAGCCAGACCTGGACAAATTAAGAAAACCTCAATCGGCCCAGCTGGGGATCGAACCCAGGCCCTCCGACTTATAAATCCACCGCGCACACCACTACGCCACGGAGGCCGTCAATCCAGAGATTAACCCCCTACAACATCACAAACTTTCGCTCTTTATAATGTTACTAGCTGACGCCGCGCGGTAACACCTGCATGGTTCCCGTTCCCGTAGGAATACGGGAATAATATATCGGACCAGTAGTTCCTGAGATTAGCGCGTTCAACTGACCAAACAAACTCTTTAACAACTAGTAACAGCTTTATAATATTAGTAGGTATAGATTATTCAAATAATGACTATTATAGGACTCAAAAGGTGATAACAAATATATTCACAACACTTGTCAGGACAACTTAATTAGCAAATCAAACTGTAACCAAAAAAGAGCCTAGAATGGCAGAGAATGACCTTGAGTGAAGTCACGTACTTGCGAACGATGTATATAGGGTTAAAGGATCCTTTGACTACAAACACTCTACAACACTCCCCTTTTCCACTCAAGTCACTCTCCCCGCCTATCCCAAGTAACCCATAAAGAATTACACAACAAGAGATGTGGACGGCTCGAACGCCACGAGCACACTGAAGTCGACACTAGATCGAGCGACGTCACTGTCACAGACTACTATTTCCTACACTATTTATTAACAACATGTAAATTTAAAAGGGGCAAACGCGGCGATAACATGACGTCAATTAATTCTGTAAAGCTGTAATGATAATTTTATCTTTTCACGGAAATCGTGTTTAAAGGTAAGCAATAACAGTCTCAGAAGTGACATACGAAACAAGCACATCTTCATGTTGTGACGATATTTCGAGAGCGTGGGCGGAATAAATTTTTGGTCATAGAAACCATTTTCAATTTCACGGCTCAATCTTTATGTGCCGCAGTGAATATATAAAGGGGCATTCGTCGGTGTCGACTGAGTATAATGGTTTCATGCCGAAGCACGTTTGGTTCTTGATTACAAATCATTCTACCATAAAAATGTGATAGTATATACAGACGCTTTGTAAATAATTTTAGCTTTATGCGAATATGACATTAATATTCTACAATACAAATTAAGTAATAATTTATACTAATATTATAATGCTGAATAGTTTTGTTAAACACGCTAATATTCGTATCAGGAACTACTGAATTGAAGATTTCTAACCAGCTACTATAACATTAACGGTAAAGGAAAATATCGTGAGTAAACCTGCATATCAAAATATTTTCTTAATTCTTTGCGTGTGTGAAGTCCGCCAATCCGCATTGGGCCAGCGTGGTGAACTATTGGCTTAACCCCTCTCATTCTGAGAGGAGACTCGAGCTCAGCAATGAGCCGAATGTGGGTTGACAATGATGACTATAACATTAGGGTATATAAGGGAGTGAAAGTACAGGTCATAGCTAGTACCTTACATGTCAACTAGGTAATGTCAACTAGGTAATAGGTATATAAAATGGCCATTCATCATCATTATCATTAACAGACGATGGACGTCCACTGCTGGACAGGCCTCTTACACGTACTTCCAAACAATACGGTCTCGAGCCGTTAGCATCCAGCGGCTCCCTGCAACCCACCTAATGTCCTCAGTCCACACACATTCCGTGGATGGGTCGCCATTCTAGCATCTTGAGATCACGACAATAAATTTTCAGCCTGCCAATACTTATTGGAATATTGCATAATAAAATTAAGCTAAATACCTGCTCCTGGCTTGGTCCTGTAGTGGGTCGTTAAATTTGTCTGTTAATAATAATGTTCCAAAATATTACTAGCTACAGTTATCCTTTAACTGTAGCAAGCGATCACAGCTCCTATCACTATTGACCGAGAATGTTTTCATTAATTCTACAACTAAACATCGATCAATGTCGTCTACGAATTCTATTACCATTCATGACTTCCTCAACCGTTATGCAGCTAGTTGTGTAAGGCTTTCATTAATAAAAATACGGCACAAGTGTCATGAAAAATGGTAAGTAGTTTGGAACGTTCGCAGTTCGAGCGGGGGCGAGTTTTGACAAATTATTTAAGAACGTGTGTTAGTCGAGGCGGCGTGCCTATTATACGCATGATTGATCGCCTTGATAGCGACGACAAACGTTTCCTTTTAATCCTTTTGCGTATCGTAGTCGTTGAGCTTCTCGCGTTTATTCGTTACAATATCGAATTTTTGACTAGCCACGTACATCGTACATGTTTTTATGCGATTATAAGTTTCTCACTAAATGCCAGTTTTTTAGACACATTAAAGTATTTTTCTGATAGCATGGGTTACGGAGACAGTTGCCTTATGACGTTCGTAATACGTAGGTACTATTATCGTGAATCGTGGCAAACTTTCAATAGTGAAACGAATTGTCACCGTACCCATCCTATCCCATCCTATCTGAAAATCACTATAGACACAGAAAACATAAGCTATAGATAAATTGATTCAGGTTTTTGGATTTGGGGGAGAGTATTGTAAAGAGTTGTTTAACAGATAGTTTCCTAAAAAGTGAGGATTGATTAAAGGTAGATATATTATTAGGTAATAGTATGTAAGAATATTGTTAAAATATGTAGGATAGAAATAAGTGTGGACAATTGGTTGTTACTATAATATTTAAGATAAACCGTTTATTTTGGTATACTTTTGAAATGTCATTAATTAAGTTAGCATTTTGCATTTATTATGCAGATTTAGATTTATAAAAGTGCAAAAAAGTGAAATACGTGTGTGTATGTCTCATGTAATAATTCATTAATGTGTGTCTGACGTTGGAACATTTAATTTTGGCAAATTTTATGTGGGCAATTGCACAATATTTTACTTTTTTGGCCTTAACTTTGACTCTTTCAAGAACGCACAGTATAGTAGAATGTACATTTTATATGCTATATATGGAATTAAATATATATAGATATATAATATCATACACATACCTATAAATAAAAAGTATGCATTACTTTCAAATATGCCCTTCTAAAAAATTGCCTTCATTTAGAATAGAACATTCGGCTATTCATTCGTGCTTATTCTGTTTCATATGAAGGGATATCCATCATCCTTATATCGCGCCCAGTTACGACAGGCTCGTAAAGGTTGTATGGGTATTAGGTGAAATTAACAACAGTTGAGACTTTTGACGTGAAAAATGTGTTTATCGCTAACCATCAACAATTTATGATGTCACTTATCAATGGTGATAAATTGGATTGAATTACACCAGTAAATATTGGGTACTTTTGTGATATATGACCCCTGGGGCTGTGATTATCAGCTGTTCTGCTTTTTAAAAGTATTTATTGAATAATTTTTGAATATTTTTATTTTAAATGTCGTTTATTATAATTATTTCATTTTATTTACACCTAGCGGACGCCCGCGACTACGTCCGCCCTTAATCCGGGTCTCTCGCAAAATCCATTCTTAGTGGACGTAGTAGTACTTACGAACTACCTCCCTGCCGAATTTCAACTTTGTACGTCAAGCGGTTTTTGAGATTAATGTATAGTCTATGGTGATGAATGACCTTTCGCATTTATATATCAAGATTACTTACACTAACTAAAACAATAATATATATTGAAAACTAGTGTATTCATTGTTATTATAACCAGGTATCACTTGCGGTGTACAATACAAATTCCAGCAATGGAATTCAGTTTTGCACAATTTTTGTTTTGTCTATTTAGACTAGGTAACTGCGTGAAGGAACCCAAAAAAAATAGGTAGGTAAAAGGTATTCCCGAAATTATTTTATACTGTATCCAAATAGATGTATTACGACTTTGGTATTATTGTAATGTGCATTTGGTTGCTTTTCAGTTTTGTGTTTTTTTTTTGTGTGTGTCTAACGGCAGATAGATAACGAAACATCTTACCCGTATTTTTATGACTTGATAATGATGGTTTCGATCTTTGGCGGTACCAATCGAAATTCCCTTTTTTATTATTCCTTACGCCTTACGCCTCGTATTACATCAAACAAAATAAAAAAAGTTTTTTTTTTTATTATTTACATTTTAGCCCTTGACTACAATCTCACCTGATGGTAAGTGATGATGCAGTCTAAGATGGAAGCGGGCTAATTAAATTTAATAAAATAAAAACCAGTCAAACCTGGACCAATTAAGAAAATCTCAATCGGCCCAGCCGGGGATCGAACCCAGGACCTCCGTTTTGTAAGTCCACCGCGCATACCACTGCGCCACGGAGGCCGTCAAATCACTCACGCCGTGTTCGAGTTTTGACAAGTAGTTTCTATTTTATTTGTAAGAAAAGAAAGAAGTAAATACAGACTAAATTCATATAAAAATTTTTGGTAATGAAATGTTAAAAGCATACTTCTGCCGTGTAAACCCAAGACACTGTAACTTAAGTTACAGTGTTTTGGGTTTATAGGGCTCATTTGACTAATTTTGATGAGCTTTACACCCCAATAAAAAAAAATTGATTTTTCTTCAATATTTATGGAGATATGAGTATATCAACAAGACTGTATTTCAAGAAAATTCATAGTTTATAAAAGCATAAAACTGTAATTTGAGTTACAGTATTTTGGCTTTACTTATTTCGCGAAACAAAAATTACAGTGTTCTCACTAGCCAATAGTTTTTGAGCCATCAAATAGAGCATGTTAGCCTGCGGGAGGCCTGCGCCGGGTGGGTGTTGAAGTTCCTACGTTCAGTGGCCGTGCCCGTTCGGAAATGCGTGTGAGTGGACGCTACAGTTAGGTTATAAAAGATATTAGTGCGTCGCATATTTTTGCTAAAATAATCACAAAATAATGTACAACATTATAATTACTCCACAAGTCCAACGATGGCGTCAACATTAAAAAATGTTTTGATTAAAAAGGAGAATATCAATAACAAATGCGTTAATGTTCTGGAGCTAACAGGCCATACGATCAATACAAACAAACCATTGAGCTTGACAACTCCTATAAGTATTCAGAGTTTATTTTCATCGAATCTCGCTATAGTATAAGTCCTTTAATACCACTTAGCCCTCCCCCAAGACCATAACCCTCCAGCAAGCACTGAAAAAACAACCAGAAACATCAAACAGCCCCAACAGACTCCCAAAATTGGAACATTTAACTTAAGATCTCTAGCAAAAACAGAAAAAAATATAGAACTAAAATATCTACTCCAAAAAATATATATTGATGTATTCGGCTATGCAGAAGATGGGCTGCTTAACCAAAAATATATATTTGGCTACAAAGGTGAAACAATCCGCCAGAATGGAGTTGGCTTTTTAGTAAAAAAGAACTTAAAAGTAAAATTACAAGCAATTTTAATTTTAGTTTGCGCTACTAAAATTAAAATTGCTTCTAATTTTACTTTTAAGTTCTTTTCAGTCAGTTTCAGTCACAATCTGAAAGTGCTGGGACACTTTCAGATCGGCTTGCGCTGTTAAAATTAAAATACGGCAACCAATTGCTTACAATAATATCTACAAGTACGCACGAACTGAAAACTCTACAGATGAAGAAATCAACTCATTCTACGAAATGCTTCGGGTAGCATAAACCCAGGTAGGATAAAAAATTCTCGTAATCGGTGATTTTAACGCAAAAATTGACCAGTCCAAAATAGAAAACCTTGTAATGGGAAAATTTGGATATGGAAAGAGAAACGAAGAAGGAGGATATTGGAACATAGAATGTCAATTATGAACTCTTTCCTTAAAGATCAAGCAAATCGAAAATGGACCTGGCTCGCGCCATATGGCAAATTAAAAAACGAGATTGTTTTTATTTTGCCTAATCACCGATCGAAGATAAGAAATGTTGAAGTGCTACATGGCTTCGGATTCAGATCTGATCATC